>NC_133330.1:254017604-254110347 GCF_042186555.1 Aquarana catesbeiana
GTCACTTTGGGAGTCCCCATTGATTTTATTCCTTGCGTTTCCTTTTTTGTTTTTTGTATTGTGAGTATTAGAATGGTTACATATATTATATACTAAATGTATACTCTTATATTGCTTGCTATGTTCACATTGAACTCTATAGTGTGATTATCATGTGACTATGTTTACATTTCAGACAATGAGAATTAAAGTCACCAAGACATATCCTTTCCTGATGAATGAATATACATTGTTCATTCCGAAACATGTTGGGCTATACGCAAGAAAATAGGATTTTTTTAACTTACCGTAAAATCCATTTCTCTGAGTTCGTTGACAGACACAGCCTTCTATCTTCATAACAATAAGGTTAAATCGCCTCCGCAGGAGTAGGACTAGGCAGAACAAAAAAACAAAACACTTGGCCACTCCCATGGGCCATCCACAGTCAGTATATAACCCCCTCCCTGCTCTAGGTATTTAGTTTAGTAGAAAGCAGTAATAGAAGTATCAAAAGAACTCCATTGGAGGGGTGGGTGCTGTGTCTGTCAAAGAACTCAGAGAAATGGATTTTACAGTAAGTAAAAAATCCTATTTTCTCATTCGTTCATTGACAGACACAGCCTTCTATCTTCATAACTATAGGGACGTCCCAAAGCAGTGCCAACATGAGGGGTGGGAAAACGAAAAATCCCAAGGCTAATACAAGAGCCAACCAGGTAACAGGAACTTCATCCAGGACAAGCTGGAACCTAACCTGAACGACACCCCTTCAAGAGGGACTAGACCCTCTAAACAGCGGCCTGTAAAAAAACTTGCGGCCAAAAGAGGCATCCGCAGATGCCAAACCATCTACTTCGTAGAACTTGTGAAAATGTACACCGACGACCAGTAGCCGCCTTGCCAACTTTCGCAACGGCCAACTGATGACAGAAGGCCCAAGAAGCATGTGCTATAACCGGGAAAGGAGGAAACCGATCCCTGACAGGATAGCCCAGAGACATCTGTCTGATCCATCCAGATCAACAGACTCAGTGGCTGGCAAATACATCCGAATCCCCCAAAACACATCCCAGCCAGATAAAGCCAATTCCTTGGGATGTGCTGACCAGGGACACAAGAAGCCAACCCAATGTCCTTGTTCAAATGGAAATCCAAGGACGGAACCATGTAAAAAAGGACGAAGCACCACCTTAACCTGGGTAAGGTGAACGACAAGATAACTCCACCATTCACAACACCCGAGTAGAAGTGATAGCCAAGAGGTCACCTTCCAAGACAGAGTAAGCAGTGAAACCTCACGAATATATTGAGAGACAGATATAGAGGCCTTTGGAGAACCAAAAACACCAAGTTCAGATCCCACGGCGGTGGAAGAAACCACCCCGGTGGAAACAGACGTCTAACCCCTAGCACAAAAAGGCATGCACCAGGGAGTGCGAGACCAGGAGATGCTGAAGACTGCCCAGGCCGACACCTGGCCCTCTATGGTACTTAAGGCCTATTCTTGCTCATCCCTCCGTAAATGGAAGTAGGAAAAACGGAGCCATTTAAAAAGGAACAAGGACAAATCTGATGAAACTCGGCCCAGAGAAAGGCCCACCCCGTGGCCCAACCCTAGCCAACTGAGGTATCCGTCTGACAGCATTCCACTCCTGGAATGCGTTCATTGGAAAGGGCCGGAACTAGACATTCTGCCCACCGGAGGAGCATACTGGCCACAGCCAGGGTCGCCAACAGCCTTTTTGGCCCACCCTGGTGAGGGACATAAGCTACCGCTGTTGCCTTGTCCGATTGGATCCGTACTGGGAGCCCCCGAAGCTGAGCCGTCCGTGATCCAGACCTAGTCTGATCAATTGAATTTCCAGGATATTACACGGTAGTCTGGATTCCACCAATGTCCAACGACCCTGAGCCAAGCTCAGTCCCAGGACATCTTCCCACCCGGACAGACTGGGATCGGTGGATACCCTGTTCAATACAAGGGGAGAAAGGATCTTCCCCACTGAAGAACCTGAGAAATAAGCCCCCAGACTAGAAAACCTCTGGTTTCCTGACTCAGCCGAATCCGATTGTTCAGAGACCTTGGGTATTTGTCCCATTATACCAGGATCTCCCCGAAGATCTTGCCTCAAAAAAGGGTAGATACCATCAGACCCGACCTCCACATGTGGATCCGCAGAGGAGCCCACCTGCTGGATAGCAAATGAAACAAACGCCACATGCCACTTCTGGAGTCTGTCCAGGGGAAGAAACACTCTGGCCAGAGCTGAAGCCCGGTCAGGATAAGATAAATCAACGTTCTGGCCAGACCAAAGCAGACTTCGATAGTATAGACGCCAACTGAAATCAGAGAAAGTCTGTATAGATACTACATTACTCCTCGGGGTAATCGAGAATTCGGTGCAGAAGATCGCCCAGGCATCCCAGGACCTTCAACCCCCACTGACGTAACCCTGCCAGATCCGGGGCCAACACCTCGTGAACACCCGAGAAGTGGTGGCCAGATCAAAAGGACCACACCACGCTCCGATAATGCTCTGCACCCACAGCAGACGGAGGAAGTGCTGGAGTCGAGCACCAAACAGAATGCTTAAGTATTCGTGATGTCGTAGAAGTCAGAAAGACCCCATGATGGAGTGCCACCGCTGCGTGGACGGACTCCATCCTGAACTCCTGTACCCACACAAGGCAGGTCAGGGCCTTGAGGTCCAGAACTAGTGTACCCTGCCCGCCATCTTTTAGACTGTGCACAGGTTCGAATAAAACCCGACACTGTTCCCAGCAGGGAACCGGGACAATCACACTCTGCAGCAACGGGGCTTGCACAGCCCCCTGCAGAGGACAGCAAGCAGTCTGGCGACAGACGACCATTGGAAGCAACAAACTGGAGGAACACAGCCGGAAAACTCTTATTACCGGCAGTGTTAATTTCATATTAATTTAAAGGATCATTACATTTTTTTTTTTTTTAAATAACAAACATGTTATACTTACCTCCACTGTGCAGCTCATTTTGCACAGAGTGGCCCCGAACCTGGTCTTCTGGGGTCCCTCGGCGGCTGTCTCGGCTCCCCCTGCAAGGACTCCACACCTTCATGCGAGCTCCCTCGCATGGTGTTGAGTGCTTGCGGGCATGCTCCTGTGATACAGCCAGCGGCCATAGCCGCTCACTGTATCACTCGGCCCCGCCCCCCGGCGCGCCGCATCATTGGATGTGATTGACAGCAGCACGAGCCAATGGCTGCGCTGCTTTCAATCCATCCACTGTAACCAATCAAGGCTGGGTGACGAAGAGGATGTCGGGGGCGAGCGCGGGACTTTCAAGGGGTCAGGTAAATAAAACGGGGGGGCTGGGGGGGCCGGTATTGCCAGATGTTTTTTCACCTTAATGCATAGAATAGACAAATATACGACTAAAACTAAAATGACATTTTAGTCAAAAGACTAAGACTAAAACTAAATTGAAATTTGACGTCAAAATTAACACTGGTCTGTAGTGCATGTTCATACCGCAATACCATAAATACCAATACCATAAATACCAATACCATAAATAACATATTAGATTTTTCACTCCAGCAGTATATAACGAGTTTGGAAATTGTAGAGAAATGCTTGAATAATGCATTATAATTTAACTACACCCATTAGGTTTTAGTCAACTAAAATGTCCTGCAGATTTAGTCGACTAAATATGACTAAAACTAAAACAATTGCAGAAGACTAAAATGCCATTTTAGTCCTAAGACTAAAACTAAATCGAAATTTGCTGCCAAATTTAACACTGATTACAGGACAAACTCAAGATGCAACATGAAGTCATTCAGAGTAACCCCCCAAAATACATGTCTATGCACCACTGAGGCAACAGACTCAGCAACCAGGGGAACTGCGGCCAAGAGGCATAGCGGACAAACCGCAGGATAGGTCCCCAAGCAGCAAAGGCAGGGGGATTCTGCTCCCCCTCCAGGTATGCCAGCTGGGCCCTCAAAGCCAGAGATTCCTCTATTGGAGCCATGGTTGCCTCTAGCAGCCTAGAGACAGAGGGTTCACTACTGGTGTAACAGTCCCCTTCTGAAGGGGGGACTCCCTAAAGGGGTACCTTACAGCCAGCGTTTCTGGAAAGCAAAAGGCACTTTGGACACTCCCAGTCTTCATGAACAAATTTGTCAAAATAAGAGAGAGAAGGGAACACTTTTACCACGCAAGACGGTTTATCCTAGAGGGTACCGGCCCTCCCCCGCATCCCCCATCTTGAAAGGTTCCTGCACAGATGAAAGTGCGACAACCAGCACCCCTTTGAGCCCTTCTGCCATCATCCTCACTCCTCCTGACAGGATAGAGAGCGTGGCCACCAGCCCGCAAGGTGGCCACCTCCTGCGGCAGAATCAGATAGGATTGTTCAACAGGGGAGGGCAGGAGTGCCCTATACTAGGCTATCTGCCTAAGCGCTACACCAAAAAGTCAGGGGGGGGGGGTTTGGGGGCCCCCCCACCAGGACCTCCCCTCCGAGGTCCACATAGAGGGTGTCAACTGAGGCCCCTCACAGGGGGCACAACCCCCGCAGCGCCAGCCGCCGAAGCCGTGGCCTAGTGGGCCACAAAAGCGGTGGGCTAAATTTCTGGCGGCCCATGGGGGGACCGGACTGACGAGAGCCGGTAGGCCGCAAAAGCCACGGGCTAAATTTTTGGACACCCGCTGCAAGCACTGGACTGACCCTGAGCCGTGGATGGACGCGCGGCCAGTAGATTGCAAAGCCATGGCCTCGGGGTGTGGGGGGCGGACCGTCAAGAGCCGGTAGGCCCCAAAAGCCAAGGACTACATTTTTGGTCGCCCGCCGCAAGCATGCGGGCGTACCGGACTGACCCTGAACGGACCTCGGCCGGTGGGCTGCAAAGCTGCGGCCCAAATTTCCACCCGCGAGTAGGGGGACTGGACCGATCCTAGCTGGTAGGCCACGAAGCCGTGGCCTAAAATTAGTCCCAGGACCCCCGATCACCCTCCTCCCAGGCCTAACCACCAGATACCCCCCAAAACGAAACCCGAGGGTGGAAAAAAGGGGTCGTGTGTACCAAAAAGTCCCTAGGCCGGAAGCCTGGGCTTCACCCGGGAAAGAGGGGGGGTGGAGAACCCCAGAGGGACCGACCACCCCAGGGAGCACCCGCGTCTCACACCTCTCCGAGGAAGGAGAGGAGGGGACTATTTACCTCAGTGAAATGCGCGGGTAACTCTCCCGGAAAGATCCTCCTCGCCACAGAAGTGGAGGGGCTGTCGGCCATGAGGAACGCTGCGACACAGGCCGAGACCCGATCGTTTGCGACCTTGCGAGACGTTTAACCCCTGTCCAGTGGGGCTATGTCGCGGCCTACCTAGCGCGTAGCTGCGGTCTGCACGCGCTCGCTGGCCAGACTGGGGTGACCCCTGGACCAAGTGTCCAGTCCATCGCCCAGCCCAGCAGTTGATTGAAGATCTCACCGGAAAAAATCCAGGAAAATAAAAAAATAAACAAAAATTCCCAGGACTAGCGATCCCAGCAGGGAACTAAGTCCTTACTCCTGACTAGGCAGAAAAAAAACTGAATACCTAGAGCAGGGAGGGGGTTATATACTGACTGGGGACGGCCCATGGAGTGGCCAAGTGTTTTTTTTTTTTGTTCTGCCTTGCCCTACTACTGCGGAGGCGATATAACCCTATCGTTATGAAGATAGAAGGCTGTGTCTGTCAACGAACGAATGAGAAATCCCTATTGACTGACCACAACTCGTCTCTGGCAGCACAGGGCATACTTGCCTTTTGTTGGGTTTGAAAAATATGTTTTCATGTACCGTATTTGCCGGCATATAAAAAGGGGACTGGGCATATAAGTTGACCCCTAATTTTCCATTTAAAACGTTGGTTTTGTGCTATACTCGCTGTATAAGACGACCCCCTTCCGACTAGTCTGTCAGCCTACTGGATGTGCGGTAATACCGTATGTTCAGTAGCTTCGGTAACATACTGTCTCACAGTATACCGTGCTTAGCCATAGCCAGTGTATACTGTATGTATACAGTATTACCACACATTCAGCGAGCATCCAGAGGGCTGACATCCAGCGGTTGGCTGGCGTATAAGACGACCCCTGCTTTTTGGCCGGTGTAAAAGGTTGTCTTATACGCCGGAAAATACAGGTACAACCATTTTTTCTAATTTTATACTGTGCGTTTTACATCATTTGCCTTGTTGGCCATGTCTATATACAAATACGTTTTTATGTTTTGTATTAATAAAAATGGCATTATATTGCCTTTTACTATAAAATTATCTTTATGACCATTTCTGCCTAAAAAGTCCAAGGGGGCTGCTCTATGGTGTAGGTGTACAAACCTTTTGTATATTTAGGATGTCGGCAGTCCAAACACAAATATATCTTAATTTCTTCATTACTATCCATAACATCTAATCCCAGGGGTTAATGAGGTACCAAATCAAAAACGAAGCCTGAGAAATCATATCGAGGAAAAAACATGCACCAATACAAAACCCAGGGGAATGTTCACAAATGCCAGGAGCCTAGTCAATAAACTGGAGGAACTGGAGCCGCTATTACACGAGGAGGGTGTGGACTTCAGAATAACAGAAACTTGACAGCTCACATGACTGGCTGGTTTGACAGCTCACATGACTGGCTGGTTTGACAGCTCACATGACTGGCTGGTTTGACAGCTCACATGACTGGCTGGTTTGACAGCTCACATGACTGGCTGGTTTGACAGCTCACATGACTGGCTGGTTTGACAGCTCACATGACTGGCTGGTTTGACAGCTCACATGACTGGCTGGCAAACATCCAGGTAGAAGAGGGGAAGGGTTGTGTCTATATAATCAGGAATAGATCTAGTTAATGATGAAATGCATCAGAGAGTGGCCTACCAGTGACGACATCACGCATGCCTGATCGCTTACCATCGGTAGGTAGTGTTTGAAGCCAACAGCCTGCTGCTCTTCCGTTATACAAAACAAATGCCTTTTCTATGAACGTAATTGTAGCCATCTTTTGAAATTTTTTTATATCATGATGGGCTTCACTATTGGAGTTTTCCTTTTTTTTTTTTCATCATTATGAGTGTCCCTTATACGAGCTGTGATCCATATGACAGTTACCCGCCTGGATAAACTTGCCGCTGCCTGTTTTACCATAATAAATTATGGTCTTGGACATCTGGTAAGAAGCCTGAGTGTGAGGGTGCTGCTGGTGACAGATCTCTTTACTTTCACTCTGCATGAATCATTCCTTCATTGGATTGTTTTGCGCTTATGGACGGTTTTTGATTTTTTGTGTTGCAATATTAACCATTTCAGCCCTGGAAGGATTTACCCTCTTAATGACCAGGCCATCTTTTGTGATACGGCACTGCGTCGCTTTAACTGACAACTGCGTCCACCTGTGCCACCTCATCTGTGCCCACCTGTGCCAATCAGTGCCCAGCTGTGCCGCCTGATCAGTACCCATCTGTGCAATCGGTGCCCATCTGTGCCACCTCATCAGTGCCCACCTGTGCCACCTCATCAGTGCCCACCTGTGCCACCTCATCAGTGCCCACCTGTGCCACCTCATACGTGCAATCAATCAGCGCACATCTGTGCAATCAATTAGTGCACATCTGTGCCGCCTCATCAGTGCCACCTCATCAGTGCCTATCAGTGCAGGCTTAGCACACACCTGTGTAGTCGCATCACCACCAGCAACCATGTCCAAAAGATGCTTTTCCGCCGAGGAGGCGTACCAAATACTTTCCCAGGCCGACGAGAGCAATGGGGAGCTCTCTTTTTTGGATTCCCTTTCAGACTCCGATTCTGATGTAAATTATGAGCCAGTCCTCAGTAGTGAAACACTGAGTGACTCAGAGGAGGAAGATATTCGGCCCGCCAAATGAAGGCATTCTGGTGAGGAGGCAGTGCCATCCACCAGCACCGCAGTGCCATCCACCAGCACCGCAGTGCCTCAGCAAGAAAGGGCAAGGACCCATGCCAGCCTTCCCTATGCCCTTCAGAACCCCTTGTGGCTTCCTCCTAATTCAGGAAAAGCCAACATTCCCCCTTTCACTGCCCAGCCAGAAGTCCAGGTGGACACAGAGAATTTTTCCCCAATCAATTTTTTTGATTTCATTTTTACAGAGGACATGCGCTATCAACAATTGTGGCCCAGTGCAACCTTTATGCACAGCAATTTATTTTAAATAATCCAACGTCCTATTATGCCCGTCCCTACGAGTGGAGAGACCTAACCGTGGAGGAGTTGAAGGTTTTTTAGGCCTCACATTTTGTATCGGACTCACAAAAAAAAAAACACTTTGATGTCCTATTGGCCAACCCACCCCATCCACCACATGCCAATCTTCTCCAAGATAATGCCCAGAACCAGATACCTCATGATAATGAGGTTCCTTCATTTTAATGATAATACCCAGTGCCCTCCCCGAAATGACCCAAATTATGACAGGCTTTTCAAAATTCGGCCACTTCTAAATTATTTTTGTGAAGTATTCCCCCACCTATGTGTGGATGAGTCCACTGTTAAATTTAGTGGCAGGCTTGAAATCAAACAATTTATTCCCAGCAAAAGGGCCCACTATGGGGTGAAGGTATACAAATTATGTGACCGAGTCACAGGGTACATATATGCCTTCAAAGTGTACGAAGGGAAGGACAACCAGCTGCAACCTCCTAATTGCCCAGACTACTTGGGATCAAGCGGGAAAATTGTTTGGGACCTCATATACCCCCTACTGGAGAAAGGCTACCATTTATACGTAGACAACTTCTACACATCTCTGTCCCTGTTCCACAACCTTCACCGGAAGAAGACACCAGCATGTGGCACCGTAAAAAAGAACTAGAAGGGCTTTCCTCAAAGTCTTGTCAATAAGAAGTTGCGAAAAGAAGAAAACGGCAAGTCTGCAAAACAAGGAGATTTTGGCAGTGAAGTGGAGGGACAAAAAGGGATGTCTACATGTTGTCTTCGATCCTCAATGATACCTTCGTGGAAATCCCCAGAAGGAATAGCCTAATACAAAAACCAAAATGCATCTAGGAATATTATTTGTTCATGGGGGAGTCGACTTCAATGACCAAATGTTGGAACCATACCTTGCCACAAGACGGACATACCATTGGTATAAAAAAGTCGCAATTTATTTTTTTCAATTAGCCATATATAACTCATATGTAATTTACTGCAACTCCACCCAAAACCCCAAACGCTTCCTTGGCTACCAGGAGGAAGTTTTCACTGCCCTTTTATTCCCGAACGGTTTACCAGAAAATATCTGCTCAGATGTTCTTAGTCGACTCTCCGAAACCCACTTTCCCGATAAAATCCCTCCCAAACCAACAGGCCAACGTAGTCAAAAATAAAATGTAAGGTGTGTACCAGGGCAGGAGTCAGAAGAGACACATCCCAACCAGGCCTCTGCATAGGTGAATGTTTTCTCCGTTACCATACTTCAATAAATTATTAGTGAAGTATGGTAAACTTAAACCTCAGTTCTTGCCTTCACACACCTTCGAACCCCTTATGCCACTGCCTGCTCTGTAATTGACCCTGGCTTGTTATTCGACCACACTTCTGTCTGCCGATTCTGTACATACCTCTGCCTGATCTGGAGCTGACCCTGGACTGTTTGACCATGTTTTTTCCCTGCCTCATGGACTCTTGTAACCTGCTACTGGACTAGTGGGATTCAACACAGGGGTCTCACATATGTGAGGGGCTCCAGAATTGTTTTTCTGGATGAAGAAAACAATTTTTTTTGTTTTCTCAATCCTAGATTAGGATCTGGAGACTCGGAGGCTTCAAAGAGATTTGGGTGGGAGAAGCCTCTACCCCTCTCCCCATTCTGTCCTGAACGAGGCCCTACTTCTGCCTGCTGCCTGTAGGACTTACTGCCATTATGTCTCTGCCTGTCGCACTAACCACACCACATGTTCCTGCCTACTACCAGGACCAATATTTTTGGCACTGCTGACAATATCTCTGCCTTCACTGACCCTGGACTTCATATGGACAGTATCCCTGCCTGCTCCCTGGACAACTGTGTTCGCCGTTGCTGACCAAGTCCCTGCCAGCTGCCTGGACCAGCGCTATCCTCCTGTGTACAACTGCGCTACTACAACCACAGGTAATCTTTTGTTTACGCTTTGCTCAGCGTAATGTATTTTGGGGTGTAATTCTTGGTATGTGCATGATATGTGTCCCTTTCATGTTGGATCTCTGTATGTGACCAGGCTGTGTAGAAGTCTCACACGTGGTATCGCCATACCCAGGAGGAGTAGCAGAACATAAATGCTATGTGTTGGAGATATCTTATAAACGGACAACTTTGTGTAAAAAAAAATGCGTTTTTTTTTGCCACATTTTCCAAAAACTTCTGGAAAAAAATGAACCGTTCAAAAGACTCACTATGCCTCATAGATTATACGTTGGAGTGTTAGCTTTCCAAAATGAGGTAATTTTGTGGGTGTTTCCACTGTCCTGGTGCTCCAGGGCCTTCAAAAGTGTAATAGGTGGTTGAGAAATGTGATGTGTAATTTATGCTCCTAGAACACCTGATGGTGCTCCCTGCATGTTGGGCCTCTGTATGTGGCCAGGCAGTGGAAAAGTCACACACACATGTGGTATCGCTATACTCAGGAAAAGTAGCAGAATGTATTTTGGGTTATTTGTGGTATGCACATACCATGTGAGAGAAATAAGCTATTACAATGACAATTTTGTGAAAAAAAAAACAAAAATATCTTAATTTTGCAAAGAATTGTGGGAAAAAATAACAACTTCAAATAACTCACCATGCTTCTTACTAAATACCTTGAAATTTCTACTTTCCAAAAAGGGGTTATTTGGGGGGCATTTGTACTTTCCTGGCTTGTTAGGGTCTCAAGAAATGAGATAGGCTGCCAGTACATCAGATGTGATAATTTTTTTATGATTTGCACCATAGCTTGTAGACTCTAAAACTTTCACACAGACCAAATAATTTCCACTAATTTTTGGTTATTTTTACCAGTATAAAATTGTGGCCACAATTTATGAAGAAAAATTACCAATTTGCAAAATTTTATCACAGAAATTAAGAAAAATTTATTTTTTTTCAAAATTGTCGGTCTTTTTTCATTTATAGCGGAAAAAATGAAAAACCCAGGAGGTGATCAAATACCACCAAAAGAAAGCACTATTTGTATGAAAAAAAGGGAAAAAAATCATTTGGGTACAGTGTTGCATGAGTGAGTAATTGTCATTCAAAGTGTGAGAGCACTGAAAGCTAAAAATTGGGAAGGATAAGGGGGGGGGGGGGGGGGGTTTAAGTGCCCAGTAAGCAAGTGGTTAAAGACCACCTACCGCATATATACTTCCCCTCAGCCCATTGGACAGGAAATTGAGGAGGAAATCAGAGGGTCCGGCGGACCCAATGTCCACCGGCCACCCGCGATAGTTCCCCAGAGAGGCAGAACGTGCTCTGCTTGTGTAAACAAGGCAGATCGCCGTTCTGACAGGGGAGGACACAAATCTTCTGTTCCTACACCATTACAGAAACTGCCACCTGAGAAGTACTCCATCTGCCACCCAAAGCATACTGTGGCTAAAGCAGTATAATCCATGGCTTTGATATCTGGTAACATTCTGTCAATGTATGAACAAAAGACCATATAATGGCCTTAAATTCTGAGCTACTGATACCTGATGGCGTATGGCCCAAGATGCCCCCACATACATGGTTGTGAGCGCTTTTACGAAAAAAAAGGGGTGGGGACCTTGCCCTTTCAAGCCATAGGGCTTGAACAATTAACTGGCAAATCCAAATGAAAATAGTTAACTTGCACGCCTCTCGCCCATCCTGGGCTCTACTGGCAGCACAAACCAGGATTCTTGACCTGTACCAAAAAATCAAGTAATTCTGACCGCCAGAACTATCTCCAGATATGCAGTGATCTAACTCCTGCCAACTGAGGGGTTATTTACGAAAGGCAAATCCACTTTGCACTACAAGTGCAAACTACAAGTGCAAACTACAAGTGCAAAGTGCACTTGAAATTGCACTGAAAGTGCACTTGGAAGTGCAGTCGCTGTGAATCTGAGGGGTAGATCTGAAATGAGGGGAAGCGCTGCTGATTTTATTATCCAATCATGTGCAAGCTAAAATGCAGTTTTTTTTATTTTCCTTGCATGTCCCCCTAGGATCTACAGTGACTGCACTTCCAAGTGCACTTTGCACTTGTAGTGCAAAGTGGATTTGCCTTTAGTAAATAACTTCCATTGTCTTGATTCAAGTGAAAACTAGACACCACCCTAGGCAAAAAAAAAAATGGATGAGGATGCAACATCACCTTAAAGCGGTGTTCCAGCTGCGATTTTTTTTTTTTTAAAGTCAGCAGCTACAAACACTGTAGCTGCTGACTTTTAATAAGGACACT
The DNA here is from genome assembly GCF_042186555.1 of Aquarana catesbeiana. NCBI lineage: Eukaryota > Metazoa > Chordata > Amphibia > Anura > Ranidae > Aquarana > Aquarana catesbeiana. The sequence continues at coordinate 254,030,037 of NC_133330.1, forward strand.
TACCTGTCCAGGGAGCCCGCGATGTCGGCCCCCCAAGGCCGATCCGTCCATCGGATCAGGTGCCGGCGCCGCCATCTTAACAAAGGGAAACAGGCAGTGTAGCCTTGCGGCTTCACTGCCCGTTTCCTACTGCGTATGCGAGTCGTGCTGCGCTTTGCGAATGGCCCTGTTGTTTTCTGGGGGACACACATGTCCAAGAAGACAACGGGGCAGCTCGCCGAAGAGGGGGAAGCACCGCGGAAGAGGCAGATTAGGAAGACTGCCTAGTAACAGGGGTTTCTGGTAAGTAAAAGGGTGGACCTCTGCTTTAACATGATGCGGGACCAAAAACGGCTCCTTGCATTAGAGAGTCGCCAACTTGGACACTCCACGTAGTGAAGCCATAGCAACCAAAGAAGCTCCCTTTCCAAGATAAGGGACTAACAGAATCTCCCGATTGGTTCAAAAAGTGGCCTCTGCAAGGACAGTCAAGATCAAATTCGAGTCCTAAGGACACAAGAATGTCCTGACAGGTGAGACTGTCTACGTTACATGCTGTGAGAAGTATGAATCAAGGAGTGAGAAACAACAGCCCCTGGGAAAAAAATGTACAGGGACGAAGCTCAACCCTTAACGGTACTTAAGGCCAATCTCCTTTTGCCTACTGATTGGAGAAAGAAAAAGAAAATCTCCCACTCACATATTTCTGCGGGTGCCAGTTCCTGGCTTCACCCCAGGCAAAAAAATAAATATCTCCAAGTCCTGTAATTGAAGTTCCCCAAAGCTGGCTGCCAGGGGCTCAACAGTGCTGAGATACAGGACTCAAGACCATTAGGTCCCGCTGGACTGGGAGTGTTCAATAAGCGACCCCCGCAAGACTCGCTATGTCGGTGTACCAAGCCCTCCTGGGCTAATTCAGCTAACACTATTATCAGTGTTACCACCTCCCGGATTCTTTGCAAAAGATGTGATAGAAGTCGAAACAGAGGGAAGCATCAAAAAAGGCAGAACTGGTACCTAAGGTGTTACCAGTGCATCTACCATTATAGCCAGTGGGACCCTCGTCCCGGACACAACCTCTCCCAACTTGCTGTAGAACTTGGACTCTAGTAGATTCACTTGCAGAGTTCCTCTTGCCACTATTCTATACCTGGAATATGCTCGGATGATAGAGACAGTCCTTGTGCTGTCCCAGACAGAATATGGTTCACCTTCCTGAGCTCCATGACTCCTGGTGCCGCCCTGGTGGTTGATATATATGCACCTGCAGAGGCTTTCCTGGATAGAACCTACAACTGGTTTGTAGCATAATCCAGAACAAGGCGTACTGGCTAAAAGCTCCAAGATATTTACGGGCAGTATACTCTCCTGTGGAGACCAAGTCCACTAAACAGTAGCCACCCTCACACCAAAATGGAGAAACTGGCATCAGTGGTTATTATATTCCAATACCTGAAAAGAAGAATTCAACCTTTCTAGGATTCCGAACCATCAAACACCAATCTTTAGCTGTGCAACACCCCGGGAACAGAGCCCTCTGGCAATCCAATGCCTTGATCTTCAAGTTCCAGACAGAGAGAATGATCCTCTCCAAGACCTGGAGTAGGACTGTACATAAGGAATGTGCTTTGACCTAGATACAGCTTCCTACTGCAAAAAGTATTGAAGGAAAATCTGGACAAACTGCTTCCTGAGCAAAGGTTATTGAGGTATACTGAGAATGACACCCCCTGCGTCTTTAGCAAGTCCAGCCCCGAAGCTAGGAGCTTTGTGAACCTCAGAAGCTGTGGCCAGCCTGAAGGATGGTCACAAAAGAGAAAACAGATGACTTTTCACTGCAATTACAGAAATCTTTGATGAGGCTGGAAACAACCTGGCACATGAAGCTGTGTGTTTCCTGACGATTATGGGCCCCGCAATCTACCTCTTGCAGAGAGGTCATCACTGAACAGACCAAGCTTATCTGAAACAGAAGGATGCCCAGTGGATTGAGATCTAAAGATAGACCTCATGTCCCTATTCAGTTTGGAAGCTGCTACCATTTAATTGTTTTACAATAATGAGCCCATAACTTTTGCTCCAAGACCCAATGCAAGGCAAACACTGACCCGGCTAAGGAAGGAGCACCCACCTCAGAGACTGCTCTAAAATCTTATGGTCCGAAATACTCTCAAATACAGCAACCTCAGATGCCTCCCTTACTTTAGGAGGGAATCCTGGGCAGTCTCCCATCCAAGTACTAACCAGGCTTGATCCGAGATCAGGCCCCACATTGGCTCAGATCACCCTGATACCATTGGTCCAAAAGGAGACGTGAACATTGCCAGACCACTAAACCTGAGAGCAATGTGCCTGCCTCATCCTTCTAAGTTATTTAGCTAGTCTAACATATACATAATAAAGTGACTGTATTAGACAAATTAATATACAGTGACACAAGGATGCAGGCCTAGACAATGTCGGTCTACCGCTATACAACCCCATAAGTAGGTAAGAATGCAGGTACCCAGGTATGCAAACATGCAGGTATACAAGTATTCTTGCCCTTGCCATTAATGCATCTATGTTTGCAGCTCAAGGCAATAAGCACATTTGTATGTAGTCCTAGGTGCAAAAAAAAAAAAAAACAGTATGTATGTAGTCATAGACAAATAAGAACATATGTATACAGTTTATTGCAACTAAGCACATATGTATACAGTTTTTTTTTGTTTTTTTTTAGGTGTTTATGATTTTCCCTATAAACAACCCAAACAAAAAAAAATTTTAAAAATTAAAAAAAAAAAAAAGAATATTCCATTTACAGATCAATGGCAGTAGTAATGATAGCAGCTCCGAGCTAGTCAAAAGATACAGATCAGGATAACTTATATTGGACCAATGCAGGATAGCATGACCCTTGCCTAAAAAAATAGTCCAAGTAATCTGTACAACATACTGGGTCTGCTATAGCAACTAGAGGTACAGAAAAAGACAGAAAAACACAAATTTAAAATGTATCCGCTGTGCTAATAACATCTTGCATAAGGGTTTCGCTGACCGCTTCCCAATCTTCGCAAGGTCAGGAATGAGTGCCTGCCACTTTGCACAAGAAGATGCGAAAAGATGGGGACCAGCAGACTGTAAGGCATAATAAAAACATGGATACCAGTTTATCAGCATAAGGGTCTGCCATAAGATGCTCTAAAGGAGATGTGGTCAAGTTCACACCCAGCAGTCCAAACTGTGCTTGTACTGCATGACGCAATAAGGAGGTATTAAAAAAACAAATTTTTGGAGATATCAACTCGTTCCTTCAGAGCATCAAATTAGATAAAAAAGTACCTTCCTCATACACTTGAGATAGATAAATGATGCCCTTAGCCATCCACCAAGATGTATCAGGATGGTTGTAAAGTTTAAGTTAGCATTGCACCATAGTGGTGCGTTGAATGCAAGGAGATCCTCACCCCCAGATAGAAGTTTCCCCGCCGTAGACCATGTTTAAAAACAAACATCCACAGGGGAGAACCTCCCACACAGCGATGGCTTCCGACAGTGGACCTCATCCCAGAGCCCCGTGAAAATACCCTGAAGAGCTAACAGCAAGGAGATGGAGGCGTCAGGAGTATCCGGGTGGATCCAATTATGTACGCCAGTCAGTTGGGAGGCTAGGCAATAACTGTAAAAATTAGGGCAGGCTAGACCGCCCCTCTAAGTGGAGGCTTGAAGGGAGGCCCTAGCAATCCGTGGATGTGATTTGTTCCAAATAAACGAAGACAGAGAATCTATGTATCGGAATAATCTCTTTGGGAGAAAAATCGGGGAGGCTCGTGAGAGATAAAGAAGATTAGAGAGAAAGATAATTTTCGCTATATTTATTCAGCCAATGAGGTTCAGAGGCAGAGACGCCCACACATGAAATATCGTTTCCATAGAGAACACTACTGGGGAGATATTCAGGGATCCGTATTCCAGAAAATCAGTGCCAATGTTAATCCCCAAGTATTTAAACTTAGGGGAGATTTGTAAGTCAGATGATTGTAAATAATTGTACAGTATAGGGGGGCCTATAGGGAATGCAACAGATTTGTCCCAGCCAACTTGAAGACCCGAGATCACTCCAAAACCCTCCACCAACCGCATGAGCCACGGAACGAAGCCTCAGTGCCATTAAGAAACACCAAAGCATCATCCGTATACAATAACATTTTCTCCTCCAGCGGGTCCCAGCAGATTCCCCCAACCTCTGGGGATTGTCTTAAAGAGAGATAAGCAGCATCTCTATAACCAAGGCAAATAAAACAGGCGAAAGGGGGCAGCCCCGCCGGGTGCCACCCTGGAGGGACAAAAGTGGTGATACATCGCAGTTCATATGGACTCTTGCACATGGATTGACACAGAGAAGCTGAACCCATTGAATAAAGTTGGGTCCAAAACCAAATCTGGACAGAGATTCCCACATAAACAGTGTCAAATGCCTTCTTGATATCTAAGGCAAGCACCAGTCCACTCCGTTTATGATGTGCGGTCCTAAAAATATGAAGATACAGCCTTCTAATATTGTCAAATGTGCTCTTACCTGGCATAAAGCCTGATTGGTCAGGTTGCACAAGGGACAGAATAACCTTATTTAGCCTAAGAGAGAGCAATTTAGCCAGAACTTTATTGTGACAGGTCAGGAGCGATATGGGGCGATAAGAGCCACACAGCAACTTATCCTTGCCAGGCTTTGGGAGCATTACTATAAGTGCCTCTGACATAGAAAGTAGGAGTCTGCCCTCCATCGCGCAAGTGTACAGTTTAAGCAAATAAGAGGCCAGAAGGTCAACATGCACCAGGTACCATTCCATGGGGAGACCATCCAGGCCTGGAGTTTTATTAGCTGGAAGGGAATGGATCGCACCCGTAATTTCTTTTATTGTCAGAGGCTTTTCCAAAAGTTGTTGGTTAGTGTCATATAACTGTGGGATATTAAGAGGTTCAAAAAAGGACTCCAACAGCTGCTTGGGAGGTGGAGAGGGATCAGCATACAGGGTTTGATTAGGACGCAAAGGCCCCATTAATGATTGTAGGATCAGTGGATACTGAGCCATCTAATATAGTAATACTAGGTATAGTAGTATCCTTGGAATCTAAGCGAGACAGGTAGGCCAACAGCTTCCCATTCTTGCCACTGTGCTCATGGAGCTGAGCAGCTAGATAAAGTTGTTGTTTACGGGCCGTTTCTACTGTATGTAATTGAAGGGCCCTATAGGCCGCTACCAGAGCACTGTAAGAGGAAGGGGATGGACATTTGACATATTCAGAGCGGGCAGAGTCCAACTAGAATGAATGTAAATGTGCCCGAACGGATGCGCGATGGGAGGTAATGCGACTAATATAGGAGCCACAAGCAACTGACTTAAAGGCGTCCCAAGCGTTAGTTACCGAGGTTGAATCGGCATCGTGCGTCCAATAATCAACCAGATCCTGCCACCCTCTCTTGATAATCTCCTCTGAAGAGGCCCACAAGGGGCTCGGCCTCCAGATCCTAAAAGGCAGGTTTATGTCCCAGTGCCAATTCTAGTTTCATAGGACAATGGTCTGATAAAGTCTGAAGTAGATAGGAAACAGTCCGTACCCAAGGTAGTATATCAGAAGAAGCTAAGGAATAATCAATTCGGGACATGGCTCGATATGTCATGGACTGACATAAATATTCCCTAATGTCACGGAATATCCCATGCCAAATATCCACATATCCATAGGCCGCACATCAGTTAGCTAGCGTTTTACTGTCATTTGTCGTGGGTTTCAATCTGTCCAGTTTGGGGTCCATCACTGCATTAAAATCCCCTAGCAGGAGTGTAGGGCAGTGAGGGAGAGTGGCTAAGTGTACAGACACTTCCAGAAGGGTTGGATTCACCAGCACAGGCGGGGCATACAGCCCAACTAAAATAAGCAGAGTAGCATGTACAGTAACATGGAGAATCACATATTTACCCTGCGGGTCAGAAATAACTTGAAGGCAAACAAATGGAAGACCCTTGCGGATCAATACTGACACACTGCGGGCAAAATTAGAATACGTAGAATGTACTGCTCATGCCCAGTACTTAAGAGCCATTATCTTCGAGCCCATTAGATGCATCTCCTGAAGACATACAACATGCGGCTCATGTGCCTTAAAAGCAGAGTTCGTCAAAATGTATTTATTTTTTAAACGTCAGCAGCTACAAATGCTGCAGCTGCGGATTTTTAAAATAAGGACACTTACCTGTCCAGGGCGCCCGCAATGTCAGCACCTGAAGCCAATCTCTCTCTCGGGTGCTGCTGCCGCCGCCATCTTCAGTAAGGGAATCAGGAAGTGAAGCCTTGCTGCTTCACTTCCTGGTTCCCTACTACGCATGCGTGAATCGCGCTGCGTGATACCACTGGTTCCTGCTGTCTTCTGGGACCTGTGTGTCTCCCAGAAGACAGCGGGGGGGGGGGGGCGAAGGCACTGGAAGTAGCGTAGATACCCACGGGTGGCTCGGATATCTATGCCCGGAAGTGGGAGCAAAATACCTGTATTAGACAGGTATATGTTCCCCCCTCCCCCTTGAAAGGTGCCAAATGTGACACCGGAGGGGGGGGGAGGATTTCGAAAAGCGGAAGTTCCATTTTTGGGTGGAACTCCACTTTAAAAAAGGTAATCAAAACATTTTGCACGTTTAAATTTGGAATTTTAACCGCGCTTGTTCCATGAAAGAAACACAACATTAGCCATAAGGAGAACCAAAGTAGTAACCATAGGATAATACCCTAGCATTTAACCACATCCATATTAGGGTGGAGTCAATGTCTAAGCTTTGCCAGTAGAGAGCCTGAAATCATACATAACAAATCGCACACAAACACCAATTCACCCAACAAAAGAGAAAAAAAAAAAAAAATTCAAAACCCCCTGCCCTACTCAAAAAACAGAGCGGGCTTCATCCCAAAAATGATCTTCTATGACAGGAATTGTGACGACAGTCATATGATGAACTTAGATAAGAAAACAGTAACAAAAATTAGTCAACGCGAGCCAGGTAGGGGAACACCTCCCAGCAAATAAGTAACCGTGGACCAGATTCAAAGTGCCCAATAAGTAGGTGAAGGTAACCTACATTGCGGTATCAGCACCACACCGAACCTCCATTTGAAAACAGTGAAGAACCCCCAAACAAGGGAAAACCAAAAATAGCACGCAGGGCCGCATCCCTATCACAATAGTTCAGTAAGCGAATTACCATTGGGTGAGGGGGGTTGCCCAGGGGGAGAGATCTACCCGGGACCCTGTGAGCCCTTTCAATAACAAAACATGTAGATAAGCATTCCCTGGCAAACTTCTGTATCAACCTGCTCTCCAAGAAGGCCGTAGGATCAGAACCCCTCCACCTTTTCAGGCAGGCTCACCGAACGCAGATTTTTCCGGCATAGTCTATTTTCCAAATCATCTGCCTGGTCTTCCAGGCATTGGAGCTTGGCATTACAGGTCGCCATTTTGGGGGTGAGGATTAACTGTATTCTTCAGGTCACTGATTTATTTCTCAGTGTAAGCAACCCTCTCCCTTATTTTGTGCACATCTTGGCGTAGGATAGCAAAGTCTAGTTTCAGCTCCTCCACTTTCCCTATCATGACAGTGCGATTTACCTTGATAGTAGTTAGCACATCCGACAGCGTAGGTTGCTCTGCCTCCTTCAGAGCCCCGGAGCTAGCAGACGTCTGGGAGAGAACTATCAGAGGCCCCGAAGCGGACGGGGAGGCAGGCTGCAAGGAATCTGCAGCCTTATCAAACAGCTCTGGTGTGGAGACAGGAGATGGACCCTGGACAGCGGAGAAGTGGCTTGGCAGGAGCGTTTGAGCATGCCGTTCATCCTGGCCAGAGTCTGCTTTTTGTTCCGCCGTCCCATCCACTAGCGCGCCCCCAGATAGAAGAATCCGGTGACAGGCACTCCCGGCGGCAGCAGGGTAAATGTAGGTAGTTAGAATCCATAGAATCAGTCAGGATAGTGGAGGTTTCCCCAGAGCTCTAACAAAGCACGTCTGCTCACATCGCCACTTCCAGCCACACCTTACGTATAAAGTTTAATGTAAATAAGCACACATGTATACAGTTTAATGCAACTAAGCACATATGTATGCAGTTCAAACTAAGAATATATGTATGCAGTACAAATGAAAACCTGGCAGCATGCGTTTAAGCAATATGCATTTATGGAGGTGTGTAGGTATGTGCTTAAAGAGGAGTTCTGCTGAAAAAAAAAAAAATAGTTAAAAGTCAGCAGCTACAAATACTGCAGCTGCTGACTTTTAATAATTGGACACTTACCTGTCCCAGGGTCCAGCGATGCGGGGGAACAAAGCCCCGCTAGTCTCCCCTTCCTCTCTGCGGCGTCGGCATTGTCACTGTGGGCGTCCAGCCGCGGCTGGATGGGAAATCATCTGGGACCTGTGACGTGTCCCAGATGACTGCCGAGAGGGAGGGGGGTGAGGTGATCTCCCTTCCAGTGGCCACGGTGCGCCGGGAGGAAGTGGGAGCTGGAACCCTCAAAAAAGAGGGTATCCGCTCCCCCCCCAAAAAAGTGACATGCCAAATGTGGCATGTCAGGGGGTCAACTTCTTCCCTAAAAATGGAACTTCCATTTTTGGGTGGAACTCCGCTTTAAGCAAATACGCGTTTAGGCAAAACACAAAAGTGTGTGTCCACGCAAAAACACGCACTTAAGCAATTACGTGCCCATGGAGACATGCATTTACGGAATAAGCAAGCATGCGTTTATGAAACGTGTTTACGCAACATATATTACGCAACACGCATCTATGCAAACATGTGTCTATGCACCATGTGTTTATGAAAACATCCACGCAAACACATATAGCTATGCAACATGCATACACACTTATGCCCACATGTCTATACAAACATATGCTTATAAAAACCTGCGTCTAAGCAACCTGCGTCCACGCAAAACGCCCCGTCGCGGCCAGCCTTGGGGGGGGGGGGGGCTTCGTGCTGGGTGGAGGGGCGCCGCCCGCTTGTCAAGCACGAGGGGCAGGGCCCTCTGCAAACATGTGCCTATGCAGGCTTGTGTTCTATGCAAGCAAGCATGTATGTATACTATGCTGCACCTGCTCAACTGCACCTGGACCAATACTAGTTATAGTCAAAATTAGCCAAGTACATTCATTCAGGCATTCAATGCAGCCTCTATGCTGCTTCAACAGCCTAAGGCCTCTTCCACACCTGCGCGACCTGTCCTGCGTTTTGGGAACGCAAGGACACCTGACAAGTCACCCCCCCTGATTACCAATGAGTACCTGCACCACTCCGGTCTGACCTTGGCGTGACTTGTCCATAGACCTCAAGATTACACAGGCACCGCTTCACATCGCTGCAAAATAGCATCAAAGTTGCAGCCATGTATGTATGTATGTACGTACGATCTATGCAAAACGTGTTTATTTAAGCATGCGTTTAGGCCCCCATACTAGTTTTTTACTAGTTTAGCACATATGCATGCCATCCAGCCTTTTGCAGACCAAATGCACATTATTCTGAACTTTGCAAGTATGCACCTGTTCAACTGCACCAGGTCCCATACTATTTTTGTGCCAAATGCACACAGTATTCTGGAGACCCAACACTTTAAAATGCACTGCTGGGGTGTATTGACTTACAGTTGTACAGGCCCCCCGGATTAAGCAGTAAGTAAGCAGTATATAATCATATAGTATTTATTTATTAAAATTCTTAACCTATGCAGTCTTACGCGAAGGCCTCGATGCACAAAAAAAAAAAAAAAAGAACATTAAAAGACCTTAAGAGAACCAGCAAACCAGCATGGCAACATGCATAATAAAAGCCAGGGAGTCTGTCCATCACATCCCAATTAAAAAAGAACCAGTTACACTTACCAGTAACGGTGTTTCTGGGAAGTCTTCCAGGACGGCACCCTGAGAGATAACTGGTCCACCTGACAGGAAACACAATCAATCAAGAGGTTAAAGGCCCCCGCCCCTCCCGATGCTCCTCAGTTGTGACAAAGTATTGACCCACACCAGTGCACGAGAGTGAAAAACATAACCACCACCACACTCTAAACATTACATGTTTCCTAAATAGAATGGGTGGGAAGTAGGCCTGCCGTCCTGGAAGACTTCCCAGAAACACCGTTACCGGTAAGTGTAACTGGTTCTCTTCTCAAGTCGTCTTCCAGGACGGCACCCTGAGAGAAGAGCAAGTAGCTCAGGCCTACCTTTAGGGCGGGACCACCGCTTGCAGGACCTTCCTGCCAAATGCCAGGTCCTGAGGAGATAGTAACTCCACTCTATAATGCCTCAGGAATGTGTTCTGGCTTGACCATGTAGCGGCTCTACATATCTGCTCCACCGAAGCTCCGGCCCTTTCCGCCCAGGAGGTTGCCAGTGATCGCGTGGAATGCGCTCTGAGATTTCTAGGAGCTGCTTTACCTGACTGCTCATAGGCTAACAAAATGGTATGTTGAATCCATCTAGCTATAGAAGCCTTGGATGCCTGTTGGCCCTTCTTTTGGCCAGAAAAATTAACTAAAAGATGGCTGGACCTTCTGAATTCCTTAACCCTTTCTAGGTAGGATAATAAACAGCGTCTGACGTCCAGACAATGAAAAGAAACTTCCCCTTCACTTTTGGGGTTACTACAAAAGGAAGGCAGCACCACTTCTTGAGTCCTATGGAACTTTGATGCTACCTTAGGGAGGTACAGGGGGTCCTACCTAAGTATAACCCTGTCCTCGAATAAAGAAAAAAATGGTTCTTTAATAGAAAAAGCCTGAATGTCACCTACTCTCCTAGCTGAGGTGATTGCTAGTAAAAAGGCTAATTTAAAGGTCAGGATCCTAAGGGGGATCTGATCTATCGGTTCAAATGGGGCCTTTGTTAACCCCTCCAGTACTAGTGTAAGGTCCCAAGGAGGACACCTGGACATTTGAACAGGGGACAACCTCTCCCTGACCAAGAGAAATCTCTTGATCAGGGGGTGTAATGCCAAACGTTTCTCAAGGAAACAGGACAGGGCTGAAACCTGCGCCTTAAGGGTCTTGGTTGCCAAACCTAGATCTGCTCCATCCTGGAGAAATTCTAAAGATAGCAGGGATCTCTCTTTGAGAAGTCCCTCTCGCCTAGCACCAGCGAGAGAAAATCGCCCAGGTCTTGGCGTAAATACGCCTTGTGACTGGCTTCCTACTAAGGAGCAGTGTATCCACTACTCTGTCCGACAGCCCCTTCTCCCGCAGGTTCTGCCTTTCAAGAGCCAGGCCGTCAGCTTGAAGAAGCTGGGGTCTGGGTGGCGGACTGGACCCTGAAGGAGAAGGTCGCCCCAGACCGGGAGGTGAAGCGGTGGGGCTATGGACCAACCCTGCAGGGTTGGAAACCAGGCTCTCTTGGGCCACCAAGGGGCTATTAGAATCAATTTGCTTTCCCAGAGGGACAGTTTTTGAAGGACCCTCGGAATTAGTCCCAGAGGGGGAAAGGCATAGGCCAGTCGGAAGTCCCAGACCTGCGCCAGCGCATCTATCCCCTCTGAGCCTCTCTCTCGAGCAAGGGAAAAGAATCTCTTTACCCTTCTGCTTTTCCTGCGGGCAAAGAGATCTATCTCTGGAACGCCGAATTGCCGACTTACCAGGCAAAAGACCTCTGGATTCAGTTCCCATTCCCCCTGCAGAATCGGCTGCCGACTGAGGTAGTCTGCCTCTACATTTAACGTCCCCTTTATGTGGACTGCGGAAATAGAACGAATCCGACTTTCCGCCCAGGACAGGATCTCTGCTGATAGGGATAGGAGTGTTGTGGATCTGGTACCCCCCTGATGATTCAGAAATGCCACAGCCATGGCATTGTCTGACAAGACCTGCACCTCCAGGCCCCTGATCCTTCCTTCGAAAGCCTTTAGTGCTTCTCCTATGGCCAACAGTTCTCGAAAATTGGAGGAGGCCCTTCTTTGTTCTGAATCCCAGGATCCCTGAGCTATTAGATCCTCCAGGTGGGCTCCCCACCCCCAGCAACTTGCATCTGTAGTTATCCTGAGAGGCTGAAGTTGGCTCCAAAGAAGGCCCCCTTGAAGCCTCTGAGGAAGGAGCCACCAGTGAAGGGAGTTCTTTACTTCGACCGGGATGGCTATCTCTATGTCCAGAGAGTCTCTTTTCCTGTCTCAAGAGGATAGAAGAAAGTGCTGGAGGGGCCTGGAGTGTAGCTGTGCCCAAGGAACTGCTGGGATAGCTGACGTCATTAGACCCAGAACTCTCATGATACCTCTGTAGGAGATAGTGCTTGCCTGTAACAGCAAAGTGACCGCTGATATGAGGCCCTCTACCTTGCCCTGAGGAAGAACTAACTTTTGTTCTGAGGAGTCCACCAGGAAACCCAGATACAGCTTTGTCTGAGCAGGAGTCAGCGAGGACTTTTCCTTGCTGACAATCCATCCCAGGGCTTCTAAGGTCTCCATTACTCTGGATAGATCCAGAAGTAGTTGATCCCGACTTAGACAATAAATCAAAATGTCGTCAAGGTAGGGAATCAATGCCACTCCCTGGAGGTGCAGAAAAGCCACCACCTCTGCCATGACCTTTGTAAAGACTCTCGGACTGGATGCCAGTCCAAAGGGGAAGGCTGTGAACTGCCAGTGTTGCACTCCCTCTGGAGAGGCAATCGCAAATCTCAGGAAGCTTTGATGGCCCTGAAAAATGGGGACATGAAGGTAGGCGTCTTTTAAATCCAAGGTCACCATAAACACTTCTCCTGAGGGAATAGACACTCTCCATGCGGAACTTCTTGTAACGAAGAAAAACATTGAGGTTCCTTAGATTTATAATAAGACAATACCTTCCTGAGGGTTTTGGTACCACGAAAATGTGGGAATAAAACCCCTGACCCTGCTGTTCCACTGGAACAGGTATTATAACCTCCTGACTGGCCAGCTCTCTTATATTCTGAAGGATTCCTACCACCTTGCAGGGATCCCTGGGAAGGCAGGTCAAGAGAAACTTGGGGAGTGGAGGGGAGAGAAACTCCAATCTGTAACCCTCTCTTATGATCCGAAGTACATAGGGGCTTTGGGTGATCCTTTCCCACTGAGAGGCAAAGTGGGAAAGTCTGCCCCCTACCGGAAAGCCATTTGGAGGTCTTGTCAACTGACTTCTGGCTGGAAAAGAGAATGCCAGTTCTTTGTTTGTCTTTTCCTGCGCCCCAACGTCTATTAGGGGAGACCTTTTTCTTGGAGAAGCGATTCTTTGCCTGGGGGCCACGAAAAAAACGCTTCCTCTCTCTCCTAGGTTTTGTAGGAAATTTTTTCCCCTTCTCGGTAGATCTGGCTAGAGCCTTATCTAGGCCAGCACCAAAAAGGAGCGTCCCTTCAAAAGGGAGACCACATAGATGGGTTTTGGATGAGCTATCCCCATCCCAGGTTTTAACCCAGAGGGCTCGCCTAGCTGAGTTTAGTAAGGCACCTGTCTTAGCGGTTGTACGCACTGTCTCAACCGCAGCATCTGCTAAATATGCGACAGCATTCCCTATGACCTCCAGAGAATCCAGGACCTCCTTGGATTTTGAGGTTCGGGATACGTGGTCCATTAATTTACAGACCCATGTGACGGCATTCCTTGCGATGCAAGCTGAGGCCAATGCGAAGCTCATAGCCGCAGCGTTAGCTTCCCAGGCTCTGCGTAAAATGGTTTCAGCCCTGCGATCCATTTGATCCTTTAAATTACCGGTATCTTCAAAGGAAAGATCCGACTGCTTAGAGACCTGTGCTAAGGAGGCGTTTAGTCTAGGAGTTTTGAAAAACTTTTCCTCATTCTCCTCAGAGAAGGGGCATCTACGCTTCCAGGTTTTATATTTCAGAAGCCTTCTTTCTGGTTCTTTCCATTCCCTTAAGATGACTTCCTTAAGGGCGGAATGTACCGGAAGGACCCTGGCCTGAGGTTTAATCAAGCCTCCATACATCCTATCCTGAGCGGACACCTGTGCAGCAGGCTCCTGAATCTCTTCTGAGGCATAAATAGCTTTCAGAAGATCTTCCATGTCGTCGGCAGAAAATATATGTCTGCTAGACCTGGATTCTTCCCTCCCATCCTCCTATTGGCTGTCCACCACCCCTTCATCAGAAAACTCCTGATTAGGAACTTTTAAATCACACTCTTCCTCTGAATCGTGGGGGAGTGGATACTTCAGTACCTCCGCCCCATACCTCCTAGAGGAGGCGGAGCAATCCTGGGAAGAGGCATCCTTACTAGAGTGAGCCTCTGAATCCCTAGGCTTAAGGGTGGCCTGAAAAGACTTTAAGGTGGACAGCATCTCAGTTTGCACAGTAAGGAATTCCTTCATTATCTGAGATGTCTCCTTCCCTGTCAACTTCTGTATGCATTTAGGCTTCTGGGGGTAGCCTGTCATTACAGTTCCCACATCGTTTAGAGCGGGTGGAGGATTTCACAGGACGGCTGGCAACCTCACGGGCAATAGCGTCGTCCCCTGAAAAAAAACACACAGGTATACACTGTGAGAGTTGGAGGAGAAGAGTTGGGGTACCCTCTCCCTCTAAACCTCCGAAGGCCGGTCAGACTCACCCCCTGTGGTCTCTTCCATGGCCGCAGACCCTGCAGGTCTCTCCTTCTCATGTTCCATGCTACTTCCAATCTCTCCCTGGAGGTGCTGCATATAGGAACGCAGAGGAGACATCGGCGCCTGTTCCCTGTGGCTTTTTATATCCTCTGTATGCTGGCTGCAACTCGCCACCGCCATCTTGCCGAAGACAGGAAGTGATACTGGACCTGAGGTAACTTCCTGCTGCAGCCCTCCCACTCCCTCCTCTTAGAGGAGGAAGTGATGTAATTTCCTGATCTTCAGGAAAATGGCGCTGAGCTACACTCAGCAAGCCCGGAAGAAAAGCTCTCCATGCAGAGCTTCTTGCCGCGCGACCCCCGCGAACGGTCGGCGGGCGGACAGACAGACGGACGAGGGGACGAACGGCAGCCCTGGCCAGACCCCAGAACGGGTCCCAGACTCACCTCCTGTGTTCTTGCAGCCAGTAGAAGGAAAACCACCAACTCCTGTAACTGCGCGGCCACCGCACAGGTAAGGAAGGGCAACAGGAAATTTGGCCCCTGAAGTTCTGGGTACACCACCGCACCCAGGGTTCTTCAGCACTCGGGGGGGGGGGGGGGGGGGTTCTTCCATGGAAAGAAGCACGGTCACCGACCAGGGTCCCGCTTCTGCTGCCTCTCCCCCCCGAGACATGGATTGGGAAAACCCCCCAGGAAAGATGAGAACCATCCGGCCGGACCCAGCGGCTTCCCAGGCATTTGGTCCGGCTCCCAGGGGGAGACCACCAGCCCCAGGCTTTTAGGTCAACAGAAAAATAACAAACGGTTTCGCTGTGGGGAAACACAATCAAAAACTGAGGAGCATCGGGAGGGGCGGGGGCCTTTAACCTCTTTATTGATTGTGTTTCCTGTCAGGTGGACCAGTCATCTCTCAGGGTGCCGTCCTGGAAGACGACTTGAGAAATAGGTGACTCCAAAAGCTTGTACAAAAAGGACGGTTTTCAATTTCTTTCAGAATTTCAAAAAGTCATTCTCAAGTCTCAGTTACAGAGGCAAGGAGTTCCAAAAATTCAGCTCCTTGTACTTCACTCGTTCTCCCTCCGCATGTTTTCTTTTTAAATTTTGGAATCTTCAGTATGGCCAAGTTCGCCGATCTCAAGGATCGGGTAGGCACATACTTTTGCTTCAGGTACTCTGGCCCACGTCCATGCAATGCCTTATGGACAAGACATCCGGTTTTGAACAGAACCCATTCTTTAACAGGCAGCCAATGCAGGGCTCTAAGAGATGGAGTGATGTGGTCGTGACGACCAACACCTGTCAGTAACCTTGCTGCGGCATTCTGAATCAACTGGAGCTTGTAGATGGTACAAGCATGCAAACCCAGATACAGGGCATTACAGTAGTCCAATCGACTGCTAATAATGTCATTGACCATGGCGATCTTGTGAGAGTCTGCGATATAGCGAAAGGTCGACCTCAGGAGTCCCAGGTAGAAGTGGCATGAACTTGCCACCTGATTTACCTGAGCGCGCAGAGTCAACCTAGAGTCAAAGATTCCGGCCAGGACGGAAACAGGCTTGAATACACCTGGTTACTGATGATGCATTCAGTTTTGGTGCATGTAGTACTCATACTTTACTAGTATCCATGGGCTGGTGTTATGTCTCAAGAGGCCCTGCTGAAGCAGTCGACCTCATGGCAACATGGCCGCCCTTCCACTTCCTGTCTATATAAAAAGTAGGCCATACTGAGCGAGCCTGCATCCTCTAGTGGCTGGAGGAGAAACAGCAGCCCACACGACTAAAGTACACAGCATGATTAAACAGCACACTTACCCCCAGTGGCCACTGGGAGAACAGACAGACAGATCTCTCTTTTTATTTATTTTAAAAAGAGAAACTGCAAAAATGCAGACTTACTATTCCTGCTGCAGGACCCTGAACATAACAGGAGTCGAATCTTCACCCATCACGGCGAGCTTTTGTCATAAAAGACCTTCAGAGACGGGTCCCTCTTAATGTGGGGTCCAATTCCCTGGACCTGTATAGCACCCTGCAGGAAAGCACCTTGGTCAGAACAAACACTGCATAGGGCTCCATTAAGCAGGGTCCAGCACCATAAGGCTTCAATATAAAGGAAAAACCTCAAGGAATCTTCTCTCCTTCCAATGAGCCTCGGGTACCATCCATTTTGGCCGATAGCTTTTTCTAATGGATCCAAATGAAGCCCATGATTCTAAATAGAACCATCCAGACCTCCAAGAGCACATGTATCACATCAGTGACCACCACCTTACAGACACTGGTGAAAAAACTGAGGTCCTTCCTGTGTAGGAGGGGTGGAATTCCTATTCGACTATCTGCCAGTGTCTATCCACCAGTAGGTGGCTTTCAACACATATAGTCTTTATTATGTTTGCTCTGTGTCCCGTGATGTATGATAAATCTAATTTCTTTTTTACTTATTTGGGTACAGCGCCACACGACTGTGCAATTGTCAGAGCATCGCAGAACCATATCGCAAAAAAAAGGCCTGGTCATTAAGGAGGGTAAAACCTTCCGGGGCTAAAGTGGTTAAAGAACTCAGTCAGGTTATACTGCTATTCCTAATCTTTATGGACAGCATACTGACAGGATTGGTATTAGTTGATTGGCGAAAAGCCTGCGTATTACCAATATTCCGAAAAAGGGCAGAGATACATTTCTGGACACTATAGGCCTTTCAGCCTAACATTAGTAGTTTGTAAACTATTTGAGGGGGATGAAAAGGGACCATATCCATTAATTTGCTGAAGAAAACAGTATAATTAGCAGTAATCAACATGGGTTTACAAAAGGTTGCTTTTGCCAAACCAACCTATTAACATTCTACAAGGAAGCGAGCTACCATCTGGTGGATTTTGATACAGTCCCCCACAAAGCTTAATATACAAACTGAGGTCGGTGGGTATAGACCATGAGGTTTGTTCTTGGATAGAAAACTGGCTGCGGTGCATGTCCAAAGGATAGTGATAAATAACCTGTACTCAGAATGGTCTAGAGTGGTTAGTGGGGTTCCCCAAGGCTCTGTACAGGGGCCGATTCTGTTTAATTTATTTATAAATGGTATAGAGGGTAGGAGAAATAGCTTGATCTCATCGTTTGCCGACGACACAAAAATATGCAGGCAATAACATCACAGCATGATATAAAAACTTTACAAAAGGACCTGAATAAATAAATGGAGTGGGCTACTAGATTGCAAATTAAGTTTAACATTGGTATGTAAGAGAATGCATATAAAAATATAAAAACGCAAGTTACTTATTAGGGGAGGAACCTCTATGGCCTCAGGCAGTGGTTCTCTACTCCTGTCCCCAGGACCCACTAACAGGCCAGGGTTTGCAAGATAACTGAAACACATCACAGCTGAAATAATTTACTGCTCAGTGATTGCAGTATTCTAGTCTACAGCTCCAAGGTAATACTTAAAATCTGGCCTGTTAGGCCTCGTGTACACTGCTGCTGGTAAAAGGACGTTTAGGAGCAGTTGGGAGTTTTTTTCAACTGCCCCTGAACTCTCCTCTATGTTATCTTATCAGTACATGTACACAGGGTCATTTACAGTCGTTTCTAGGCAGTTGAGTTAAGAGGCATTTTTTTTGGAACGGAAAAAAAATGCGTTCAGAAGCTGCGTTTACAGGCATTTCAAGCACAAAACGCTTCTAAAAATGCGTCTCGTTTACAAGCGTTTTTCATTTTTGGCCATTTAAAAAAAATTCTTTTTTTTTTTTAAAAAAAGCTTCTAAAACACAAACGCAGCATGTAAACGCGGCAAAACGGGCGTTTTAAACGTGGGTTACTATCTGTCAAGTTAAATTGTTTAGGAGAGGTAGTAAAAATGTCCTGTGTACATGAAGCCTTATTGGGTCCTGAGGACAGGAGTTGAGAACCACTGGCCTAGGGGATTCCAGGATGGAGACGGATCTAGAAGCAAGCAAAGCCAGCAGAATATTAGTTTGCGTTAACCACTTCACCCCCGGAAGGATTTACCCCCTTAACCCCACCCTTATACTGCAGCTGGTCGGCTCTCCTGCGCAAATCATCCTAGCTATATGGCGGCCCTTTAAACAGCTATAGCAGGCGCCAGCTGCGCGGAGCCGGCGGGCACGATGTCCTCTGGGCACGAGAGCCAGAACAGGGATATATGTGTGTGTAAAGCCAGTCACCCCCTAGTGTTAACCCCTTCCGTACAAGTGACATATATACAGTAATCAGTGCATTTTTATAGCACTGATCGCTGTATCATTGGGGGGGGTGCACGATTCTGGGACGCCCTCCCAGAATAAGTCGACCGCGAAGTAGCCGTCTTTCGGCTATGGCCCGGTCGGCATGTGGTTAAAGACTCTGTGCAGGGAAGATCAGCATCTGAACCCAGAGAAGGTGGAGGCTGATAGATTGGAGGTAATAGAAGCCATTACATTTAAAGTAACCTTTTACCAGTATTGTGCACTATATTTAAAATGATCATATCCATGAAAAAAAAAAAAAAAAAGTCTCAGCTTTTAGTATTACTTTAATATAAAAGATTTTTATCTCCCTTCTACCCTTCATATAGCTTCATGTCTGACTTCTAGTTACAATGCCCATATATCCTACTTCTGGGTGTGGGGGTGTGTGTGTGTGTGTGTGTGTGTGTGTGTGTGTGTTATATATTATTACTTTCACTGTTTCAGAGTATAAATTAACCCCTTATAGTAGCGATTATCTGCTCTTTTTCTACTATAAAGGGCTAATTTTAGTTTTTAACCCCATGACAGGTGATACAAAAATAAGCATGCTGCTGCTACTAAACGTTTTAGGCCTGGGTCACACCTATGCGTTTTTTGGTGCTTTTTGCAGAAACACACTACAGTTCATTTAACATGGTTTCCTATGGGACACGGTCACATCTATGCTTTTTTTTTTTCAGCCGCTGCGTATTTGGAAAAGGGTCAAGTATTTTTTTCAATGCAAAATGGGGCTTTTTTGGTTCAATAGACTTCAATGGAGAAGCTGCAGAAAAGCATGTAGTAAGTTTTTGCAGAGATTTTCGTTTTTTAATCTGTATACCAACAACTGGCCAAGAAAAGCATAAAATGCAAAACGCAAATCGCAGCAAAATTGCGTGTGCAAAAATGCAAAATACACAGCAAAAAGCACTGCAGAAATGGATCAAAAGCAAACTACATAGGTGTGAACCGAGCCTTATGCTGTCCATACACGTATAGATTTTCAGACGGGAATATTAATACGAAAAATCTTTGTACATTCGCTGAATGAAAGAATGTCGTTTGAAAAGGTCACTTGCTTTTAACATTCAGTTTTAAAATGAATGTAATTTCTGAATGAAAACCACATACACTGTCTAAAAATTTCTTTGCCCAAGACGTTTTCTATTCTGCTTCTTCAAATTTTCCCATCACTGTGGTCGAAAAAGAACGTTGATTTGACCGCACTAATGATTAGAAAAATTGAACAAACGTTCTTAAAATTACATTTTTTTTTTAAAGAAAGACATTGTTTTGTATGGCCATCATATATTATATTACAGTTCTGTCTGGAAAAAAAAATAAAATAAAAAAAAATAATCAGCAAAACATGCTTTACTTTTTTCTTTTTTTTTTTAAAATAGATCTCTGAGTTTGCTGATATTTACTAGATTCAACCTCTAATAGTATATACAGCTTACATCACTTCCGTCTGTTATTCTCAGAGTGGATTAGAGATTTTGCTCCATAATCAAATTTACCATTGCATAGAGATAATTAAGAATAAATTGCCCTTTTTTTTTTAAACTTTACATATTAACTAAATTATACACCACACTTTTTTTAAGGTCAAAACAATAATCGGCCAACTAATCGAATATGAAAATAATCGTTAGTTGCAGCCCTAGTTATAGCGTCTACAAACTATGGGATAGATTTATGGACTTTTTTGTTTGCTTGTTTTTACTGGTTATGGTGGCAATCTGCAATTTTTAGTGGGACTGTGGCGGACAAATCTGACCAAGTGACCCTTTTTGGGGACCAGTGCTAATAAAATGCACTGATCAATGTATAAATGACACTGGCAGTGAGGGAGTTAACACTAGGAGGCGATTAGGGGGTTAACTGTGTTCCCTGGGTGTGTTCTGTGTGGGGGATGGGCTTACTGGGACAACACAGAGATCGCTGTTCCTAATCACTAGGAGCAACAGATCTCAGTGCTGTCCCCTGTCAGAACGGGGATCCGTGCCCACTGTATCTCATGCAGAGACCGAAGTACAGGTATGTCGGTTTGCGCAGCCGAGCCGCCTTGTCGCAGTATATATATGCGGTAGGCAAGTGGGTAAAAAAGGAATTTACTCCAGAGATAAGACTATAATCCTGCCACTTTATAAAACTCTGGTTCAGCCGCATCTGGAGTATTCTGTCCAGTTTTGGTCACAAATCCTCAAAGGATGTGCTGGAGCTGGAGAGAGTTCAGAGAAGGGCAACAAAATTAATATGGGGACTGGAGGACCTCAATTATGAGGAATGACTACAAGTGCTAAATTCTTAAAGATGATAAACAAATATATAAAACTGTGCATATATGATATAAATAAAATAAAGCTAAATGTATTCTCCCTGGAGAAGAGACGCTTGAGAGGAGATACGATAGCAATATACAAATGGTCATCAAGAAAAAGAAGCAGCCGGCAACTCCATAACAATCTTTACTACTAACCCAACAGCAGCTGGTGGCCTCATTTCGTCTACCATACGATTTCTTGCATTTGGTCCTCATTCTAGTCCATGCGTTTATAACATACAAGTACTTTAGGGGTGAGTGCCAGTTCCATACTTTTGCGTGCCATCTCTCTCAATTCCTTTTCTCCTGCACACTCAATTAGCAGAGATTTCCCTCCACTGACCTCACTGTTCCCCTCTTTTCCTCTCCAATTTTCCTTCCACCACCCAGTATGAAACTTTTGAGTCCCAGGGAGTGCAAGAGGACACAGGGCCACACGATGAGACTGGAAGAGAAGCGGTTTAACCGGGCAAGTTCACCTTTACAAAAAAAAAAATCTGTAAGCTGAACTTATACAGGACACCCTCCTCACCCCCCAGTCCTGCTGACCTGGAGCATGGCGATCACCCGCACGGACACATCGGGTCGCCGCCTCCCTGTCCGGGGCTTAGAAAACCCCCACAGCTTAATCTCCAAAAACGTACATTGTCAGGAGGTACATTTAGGAGCATTCTAATTGGTCAGCACCGTCACATGGGCGGGGCCCATGGGAGATCCCAATTGTTCATAGGAGACCCGGGGCTGTCATGGACAGCCTGGTCTCAGTTCTGGAAGCATGCTCCCAACACAAACATAAGAACACATTATATGCGGCGCCAGGTTTAAAGTGGAAGTCCATGCAAAAACTAAAATCCCTGCATCTCTAGCCACCAACATTCTAACACTAACCTCTCTAGCCCTGAAAAGAAAAATGTAAAAAATAAAAAAAAATTAAAAATAAATGAGTATACATACCTTTTCTACAGGCGATGTGACCCAATCTCCAGCGGCAGAAGCTCTGATCCCATGCCGAGCTGTCAGCCGTGGCTTCACTGTGTGGGCGAGTGCAGAGGACACGTCCGTCAATGGAAGCTCCATAGTAACTCTATGGGTGATGTCACTTCCCATTCATTTCACAGACTTGTACTTGGCAGAGCTTCTGCCGCTGGAGATCGGGTCGGATCGCCTGCAGAAAAGGTATGTATACTGATTTTTTTTCTTTTAAGGGCGAGAGAGGTTAGTGTTATGCTGGCCATACACGGGTCAAATTTCGAAAGAACTTTCTTTCGAAAATCTTATCTAAGAATTTTCGTTCGTATTTCACACCATTAGTGGGCTGCAGCAACAGCCTAATTTCGTGCAGCCATCGAATTTTAATAAACGGACATGTTGGAAATTTTTTGAAATAACACAAACGATTTTCTAATCAATGATGGGAGAATCGTGCAAGAAACGTAATCGAAAAAGAAATGCACATGTGCAAGAAAAGAAAATTCCCGGAAAGAAAAGAAGATTACCGAAAAGGAAAGAAAATTCTTTTCTGTAGGAACATGAGGTGAAATTGAAGGTTCGGTTGGTCGAATTTAATGGTGGCACCATCGGATCACAAAATGCACAAATTTTCTGATTTTCAAAAGAAAGTTCTTTCGAAATTCGACCCGTGTATGGCCAGGATTAGAATGTTGGTGGCTATAGATGCAGGGATTTTAGTTTTTGCATGGACTTCCACTTTGAAGCACACATCCAGGATGCCGCATATATGTTAGGTGGTCATAAAGGGGTTAAAGCAAATATTTTACTGTGTTTATATGCTTTTAGGCCTCATGCACACGGACGTTTTTACAGCCGCTTTTTTCAGCATTTTTTGCAGCTTAAAAAGGCCTGTCTATGTTAGTCTATGGCTTCATGCCCACCTAGGCGTTTTTGAGCTGCAAATGGCATAGGCGTTTTTAAGCTGTAAAAAAAAAAACCAGGACCAGTGGGTTCTGAGAGACGTTTTTCAGCTGTAAAAACGCTCTAACGCTGATAAACGCTCAAAAACGCTCAAAAACATCACTCACCAACGGTTTTTAATCCATTGAAAAAAAAAAAAAAAAAAAAAAATTTAAATAATGCTAAAAATCGCTAACGCGGAAAAACGCTAAAAAACGCTAATGAACGCTAATAAACGCTATTGCAAAAACGTTGAAAAAAACTGAAAAAAAAGTTTTAAAAAATCACTGCAAAGATACTGGCGTTTTCATAACGTTATTTTAACATCCTGTGTGCACGAGGCCTTAGAAGTATTTAGAGTATCCAATAAGATCTTGGACACAGAATTTTCTTTAAAAGCAGTTAATATGAATTGGATCTCATAAATAAGTGTTTTCATAAGGCAGTACAACAAACAGAAAAAAAAAGTATATGTACCATTTTTTTTTTGACAGTACAGTTTTCATACATACAGTTCTGGCCTTCTGAAAATTCTAGTTGACTGTTAATACTGTATAGGCTTCAGCACTTTGAGTCACTGTCCTAGAACAAGAACGCAAATTAGCAAAATAAAATAACAAATCTTATCTACATACTCTTTCCAGGTCAGGACGACAGGCAGGCAATTGGCGTGTGCAGAAAGAAAGGTCAGCAATGGCAGCCTCCGTGCTTAATTGAGAAGTGTCCTTTAAAAATGCATGCTATAAGAAACTTTTCCAAGCAAATATTTGAACAAAGCCTTACGGTAAACATTTCCCCCGTTTACTTTAGGCTAGATTACTTGTTTAGCTTTGAACAGCTTAAAAAACATTGCTATACAAACTCAAGGTGACAATTATTTTCACAAATCTTACACACAGCCCATTAAACTACTATTACACACAAATAAATGTTTAGCAACAGCTAAAGTGATAGATACGCCATAGAAGCAGCACCATTAGCATAACTAGCTGGCAGGGCAGTTTCAGCATCTTCAGGCAAAGCAGCTGCATTGGCCCAATCTTCGTGTAAAGCAGTACTACCAGCTATACAAGTGCCAGGCTTCTTTGGAAGGCATTCAAGCTAAGAATCAGGCAGAGAGCCAATAAACAAAAATTCTCAGAGAGGTCAGCAAAGGTAGCCAAAGGAATTCTTCTATGACAGAAGTTTTTTTTAAGGCTAAATCCTTGGTTAAAAAAAAAAAAAAACACAATTACAGGAAGAGACAATGAACTGCCTAGAGAGCTCAACAGCTGGTAGAGTAGTTCATTGAAAACTACAAGCCGCACAGCCACATTTTTGGCAAATTGTGACAGCAAGTGCGGGGAGAAGATCCCCCACTCTCTGTAACAACTGGGGAACCAGGGGAAGGGTGTAACATGTTACGAAAGGTGAAATTATTCTTTAAATATAGCAGGTAGGAAACTTTCTATGTAGCTCTGTAAGCACTGCCTGACCTGGGCTGCTCATTGCTCAGGGCACTCCTACCAACCTCAGAAGGAGCCCTGTTTGAGAAAGGATGATCTAAACCTTTGACTCAGAGCAATTATGTTGATTAGGAGTAAAACATTCCAGATATGCATGCTTGTTTCAGAGTGTCTCAAAGTACTTAAACCAGTAAAGCCCCTTTCATATGGACGTTATAATCAGGCGCACCCGATCAGAACCTTCACTATTCTCTATGGGGCGGTGGGTGTAAATGGACATGTAAGATAAGGAATAGGGAAACCTTTCAAATCCAGTTTTGGGCAACATCATTAATTTTCTTTTATACTTGTGGATGTAAATAAGCCACACAAGGGCAGACAATAAAAGTGCCTACAAGTATAGAATTTTTACTTGCGTCTGCCACTTTCAGTTCATTGGGGCACCCCCAACCCCAATGTGAAACCTTCTGGGAAACATACCAGGAGGCTGCGGGTGCAGTCATACAGCGCTGCTGTGCCTTGAACCAATAAAAACGGGAGTGAAGTTCTTCTTTAAGTGATCAGATAGGTTGGAAACCCACACAACCATGGTGAGAACAATGCAAACGCCATGCAGATAGTCCCCTTTCACATGGGCACTGTCAGATGGCAAAAACAGGCAGTTAGGCCCCTTTCACATGGGCGATCCGATAAGGTCCACCTGTCAGTTTTTCAGGCTGACCTGATCAGACCTTCCAGTCTCTTCTATGAAGTGGTGGATGTCTGCTAACATCAGATTCTGTCCACCAAAAACAGACGGATAGGATACCTATTCCCCCATCCGTCTGGCGGATCTGATGGAAACAGACAGGCGGAACGTTTTCATCCAATTGCCCATAGAGAACAGCAGGGCTGTGTCCGCTCTTCATAGCGGAGCATACACCGACCTGTCATCTGCCTGCTCAGTACAGAGAGATTCCTCTACTGAGCAAGCGGATCCCGCTTCACGAAGGCGCTCGTGTAAAAGGGGCTTTAAGTGCAATTTTGACTTGTCATCTATCAAAATCAGGCAACGGCCGGATAGCCCCATACATACAGTGGGAAAATTAAGTATTGAACACGTCACCATTTTTCTAGGTAAATATTTTTCTAAAAAGGGTACTGTTAACATGAAATTTTCAACACATGGTCGGTCGCAATCCATACAAAGAAACCAAAACAAAGATCATAAATGAAGAAGTTATATGTAATAAAATGGAATGACACAGGGAAAGAGTATTGAACATGCTAACTGAAATGTATTTCATACTTCGTACAAAATTCTTTGTTGGTAATGACAGCTTCACGATGCCTCCTGTATGGAGAAACTAGTTTCTTTATAGCATTGCTCAGGTGTGATTTTGGCCCATTCTTCCACACAAACAGTCTCCAAATCTTGAAGGTTCCTTGGGCCTCTTCTATGAACTCTGATCTTTAGTTCTTTCCATAGATTTTCTAATGGATTCAAGTCAGGTGATTGGCTGGGCCATTCTAGCAGCTATATTTTCTCTCTTTGAAACCAATTGAGTTTCCTTGGCTTTGTGTGTTGGGATCATTGTCTTATTGAAATGTCCAACCTTGTTTCATCTCCATCAACCTGGTAGATGGCAGAAGATTTTTATCAAGAATGTCTTGGTACATTTTTCCATTCATCCTTCCTTCAATGATATGAAGTCTATTATTACTGTATGGGAATGTGGGATAATACTGTGCAAACTGTTACCAAATAGAAACAATATGAAAAAGCTGCTACACAAGAATGTGACAAATATTCAAATAGGAAGGTGGATAAAATGTAGCGCTAAAACAAATTATACAGTGTAAAGTGCACACATAAATGATGAACATTTTTCATTTGAACATTAATAATGTTCATTTTCACATGAACATTATTCATTGAATGTTTATTAGATTAATAAACATTCAATGAAAAATGAATAATAAAGTCCAAAGTAGTGAAACAATTGAAAAATAAGAGAACATACACACTCACATACCAGTTTTTTCATTCACTTATCTGAAGATTGTCACTTTACGTTTGTGGACTTTCATCTATTTTTCCCTTTCAGGATCTGATTTGTGTTACTGGACTTATTCTCTTATTTTTCAATTGTTTTACTACTTTGGACTTTATTATTCATTTTTCATTGAATGTTTATTAGATTGTTCATGATTTATGTGTGCACTTTACACTGTATAATTTTAGCGCTACATTTTATCCACCTATCATTACTGTATGCTGAAAAACAGCCCCACACCATGATGTTCCCACCTCCAAACTTCACTGTTGATATGGTGTTTTTGGGGTGATGTGCAGTGCCATTTGACATCCAAACATGGAGGAGTGTATTATGGCATCCAAAGAGTTCAATTTTGGTCTCATCTGAACAGACTATGGAGCCATTTCACTCTGAGTTAAATAACGGCAAATAAAATGCATTAAAACACATGCAGTAAATCAGCTGTGAAAGTTCAATTCATTTAAAAGAATTTAGCGTTAAATAACGAATGTAGTATTTTTGCGATTGTTCAGTAACTACTGCATTATCTCATGCGGTAATTTATCGCACGTGTCAGTGGTTATGTGTGGTTTAAGACAAGTTGCTTATAATATTTTACTTTAACAGGTTTGTTATTTTTCTTTTGCAAAAAACTATTTTTTGATCTGACATTTTTTACAGTACTCTGTATTTGAAGGCATTGAAATTTGAACTACCTTCTCAAATTTGTCTCCTGATGCTTGGTAATCCAAGCTCCTTTACTAAATTCATCATGCAATACATTCATAAAAATTTGTTTTTTTGGAAATGTATGGCCTACTAGAGTTGTTGAAAGTGTTCTTTTCTATGTTTTTGGTCCAATTCTGTGCTGCTGCCTATGTTTATATTGTGGAAACTAAAAGAAAAAACTGGACTATTTTTTTGTATATAATTTTTTTTAAAACATTTTTACTTATTTTTCATGTTCCTGTCCAAGTTTAACGTGTAATGGTGTGCAGTGAAGGAAAAAGGTATTTGATCCCCTGCTGATTTTGTACATTTGCCCACTGACAAAAATGATCAGTCTATAATTTTAATGGTAGATTTTAACAGTGAGAGACAGAACAAAAAAAAAATCCAGAAAAACGTATTTCAAAAAAAGTTATAAATTGATTTGCATTTTAATGAGCGAAATAAGTATTTGATCCCCTATCAAATCAGCAAGAGTGTCTTCAACACAGGTAACGAGCTGAGATTAGGAGTATTCTCTGAGGCCTCATTCACACGAGGCAGACTCCGTTTCGACGGAGGCCGCCTCGGTCCGCCGGCTCAGCGGGAGATCTCTCCGTTGATACCAGGTACCTCTCTGCTCACTGAGCGGGGAGGGGCTTGTCAGGCGCCGCTGCTGCCTATATAGGGATCGGAAGAAAACGGACAGCATGTTCGTTTTCGTCAGATCTCACCCGGTCCGATAGCGACGGATCTGGACGTAGGGCCATCCGTCTGCTTTTAGTGGATCGGACGGGGTCGGATGTCAGCAGACATGTCTCCGCTGACATCCGTCGCTCCATAGGCTAACGTGGAGCGCCCGTTCAGGTCCGCCGTCAAAACTGACAGGCAGACCTGAACGGTCCGATCGTGTGAAAGGGGCCTGAAACACTTCATTACCCAGCTATAGTCATAAGACGTCCGCAGATGGGATCTCCCATGCTGGGCGGGCGTCATATGACGTCCTCAGTTTCCCGGCGGTATAGGGGGCGTGCCGGCCCCGTCACCGCGGAGCTGTTGCGCGTGTCCGGTGGCCGCGATGTCACTCCCTAGGTAACACATTTAACCCCTTGATCTCCTCCTAGTGTTAACTCCTTCCCTGCCAGTGACATTTACACAGTAATCAGTGCATATTTATAGCACTGATCGCTGTATAAATGTCACTGGTCTCAAAATAGTGTCAAAAGTGTCCGATCTGTCCGCCGCAATGTCACAGTCACGATAAAAAAGAAAAAAAAAAAAAAAAAAAACGCAGATCTCTACTATTACTAGTAATAAATATAAATGCCATAAATCAATAACCTATTTTGTAGGAGCTATAACGTTTGCGCAAACCAATCAATATATGCTTATTGCGTTTTTTTTTTTTACCAAAAATATGTAGAAGAATACATAGCCTAAACTAAGGGAAAAAAATTGTTTTTCTTTTTTTTTTTTTTTTTAAATTGGGATATTTATTATAGCAAAAAGTAAAAAATATTGTGTTTTTTCAAAATTGTCACTTTTTTTTTTTGTTTATAGCCCAAAAAATAAAACCACAGTGGTGATCAAATACCACCAAAAGAAAGCTGTATTTGTGGGGACAAAAATGATAAAAATTTAAATTTAGGTACAGTGTTGCATGACCGCGCAATTGTCATTCAAAATGTTACAGCGCTGAAAGCTGAAAATCGGCCTGGGCAGGAAGGGGGCGAAAATGCCCGCTATTGAGGTAGTTAAAGGGAGTGCTCCTAATCTCAGTTTGTTACCTGTATAAAAGATACCTGTCCACAGAAGCACTCAGATTCCAATCTCTCCACCATGGCCAAGACCAAAGAGCTGCCCAAGATTGTAGCCCTACACAAGGCTAGAATGTGCTACAAGACCATTGCCAAGCAGCTTGGTGAAATGGTGACAACAGTTGGTGCGATTATTTGCAAATGGAAGAAACACAAAATAACTGTCAATCTCCCTCAGTCTGGGGCTCCATGCAAGGATCTCACCTCGTGGAGCTTCACAGATTATGAGAACGGTGAGGAATCATCCCAGAACTACACAGGAGAATCTCGTTAATGATCTCAAGGCAGCTGGGACCATAGTCACCAAGAAAACAATTGGTAACACAGTACGCCGTGAAGGACTGAAATACTGCAGCGCCCGCAAGGTCCCCCTGCTCAAGAAAGCACATGTACAGGCCTGTCTGAAGTTTGCTAATGAACATCTGAATGATTCAGAGGAGAACTGGGTGAAAGCGTTGTAGTCAGATGAGACCAAAATTGAGCTCTTTGGCATCAACTCAACTCGCTGTGTTTGGAGGAGGAATGCTACCCATGATCCAAAGAACACCATCCAAACCGTCAAACATGGAGTTGGAAACATTATGCTTTGGGGTTGTTTTTCTGCTAAGGGGACAGGACTACTTCACCGCATCAAAGGGAATTTGGACGTGCCATGTACTGTTAAATCAATACTTGTGTACTCGTGATGTATACAGCCACATTTGTGTGTGTCCACTACTGGTAGAATAGTGTCAACTTTCTGTGGGTCCTCTGTGGGTGGAATTAGACCCCTCTCTGATGGTAGTATTGCACCCCTTCCTGTGGGTGTTCCGTGAGTGGAAAGCCTCTTTCTGAGGGTTTGAATAGACCCCTCTTTCTGGTACCACACTGGTTACTGCCACCAAAAGGGTGGTGGTAAATCTCGCACCTTTTTTTCATTCCAGTTTCATTTGTGAATTGGACAGATTACCACGCGATTTTACCAACAAGTTGGTTTTTTTTGTTGTTTACCACAAAATCTTTTTTTGTGACTTGTACTTAACTTACCGCATGCAATTTATGCAAATGAGTAACATGATACCCTTATCGTATGCGGTAAACATTAGTGAATTGGCCCCTATATCCTCCCAGTATTTCACAGGCTTGTCTAAATGCTGTGCAGCAAACTTTAACCACTTAGGCCCCTTTCACACTAGGCGGGCTCCGTTTCTACGGGGTCCGCCGGCTCAGCGGGAGATCAGTCCGTTAATCTCAGCTGAGCTGGCGGATGACAGGTCCCTCTCTGCTCACTGTCAGGTGCCGCTTCCGCCTATGGAGGGATTGGATGAAAAACGGACAGCGTGTCCGTTTTCGTCAGATCTCCCTCAATCCGATAGCGACGGACCTGGACGCAGAGCCATCCGTCTGCTTTTCAGCGGATCGGACCGGGTCGGATGTCAGCGGACATGTCTCCACTGACATCTGACGCTCCATAAGCTAACATGGAGCACCTGTTCAGGTCCGCCGTCAAAACTGACAGGCGGACCTAAACGGTCCGCCGTCAAAACTGACAGGCGGACCTGAACTGTCCGATCGTGTGAAAGGGGCCTTAAAGACCAGCCTTGTTTTGAGATTTTGGTGTTTAGATGTTTAAAACAGTTTTTTTTTGCTAGAAAATTACTTAGAACCCCCAAACATTATAAATGTTTTTTTTCTAACACCCTAGAGAATAAAATGGTGGTCATTGCAATACTTTTTTTCACACCGTATTTGCGCATCGGTCTTACAAGCGCCCTTTTTTGGGGAAAAAAAAAATCACTTTTTTTGAATAAAAAAATAAGACAACAGTAAAGTTAGCCCAATTTATTTTTATATTGTAAAAGATAATGTTACGCCGAGTAAATTGATACCCAACATGTCACGCTTCAAAACTGCGCCCGCTCGTGGAATGGCGTCAAACTTTTACCCTCAAAAATCTCCATAGGCGACGTTTTAAAAATTCTACAGGTTGCATGTTTTGCGTTACAGAGGAAGTCTAGGGCTAGAATTATTGCTCTCACTCTACTGATCGCGGCGATACCTCACATGTGTGGTTTGACCACCATTTTCATATGCGGGCGCTACTCACGTATGCGTTCGCTTCTGCGCGCAAACTCATTGGGACGGGGCGTTTTAAACATTTTTTTTTTTTTTTTATTTACTTTACGTGATTTTATTTATTTTTACACTTTTTTTTAAAAAAAAATTGATTCACTTTTTTTCCTATGACAAGGGATGTAAACATCCCTTGTCATAGAAAAAAAGCAAGACAGGTGCTCTTAAATATGAGATCTGGGGTCAAAAAGTCCTAAGATCTCATATTTGGACTTAAATGCAAAAAAAAGAAAAAAAAAATTGTCATTTGAAAAAATGACATTGAAAAAATGTGCCTTTAAGAGGTATGGGCGGAAGTGACGTTTTGACGTCGCTTCCGCCCTGCAGTGTCATGGAGACGGGTGGGAGCCATCTTCCCCTCATTCGTCTCCATGTCAGCCCAGGGGACAGACGCGATCGCCTCCGCCGGCCCAGGTAAGCGGCGGAGGGCACCGGATAGCGGCGGGAGGGGGGACCCCTCTCCCGCCTCCGATAAAAGTGATCTTGTGGCGAATTTGACGCAGAGACCACTTTTATCTAGTAGCTGACCGAACACGGGGATACCGGGGTTCTGGCAGCTAGCTGCTGCCATAACAATGATATCCGGCCCTAAAAAAGGGGACGTTTATGTACATGCGGCGGTCGGCAAGTGGTTAAATGAGCTTCTGCAATGGAGTCTTTCTTGTGAGGTGAGCGTGCATACAGGCCATGGCAGTTGAGTGCATTACTTATTTGTTTTCTTTGAAACAATTGTACCTGCTAATTCCAGGTCTTTCTGAAGCTCTCCACAAGTGCTCTTCTTGGCTCTTGGACAACTCTTCTGTTTATTATTTTCACTCCTCTGTTATAAATCTTGTGAGGATCACCTGGTCAAGGCCAGTTTTTGGTGAATTTATGTTCTTTCCACTTCCGGATCATTGTCCCAACAGCACTCACTGGAACATTCAGAAGTTTAGAAATTCTTCTACAGAATGCCATCATTCTGTAACTAACGCCCTCAGTATGTTTTGCAACAATAAGGTTGCAAAGGTCTTGGTAAAGCTCTTTGCTTTTACCCAACATGAGATGTTTCTTGTGTGACAACTTTGGTAATGAGACAAAATTTTATAGGCCATCAGCTGAGACTGAACCAGCTGATATTAAATTTTCACTGACAAGGGATAGGATTGCTTTCTAATTACTGATAGAGTTCAGCTGGTGTCTTGGCTTTCCATTAGGGCTGCAACTAACGATTATTTTCATAATCGATTAGTTGGCCGATTATTGTTTCGATTAATCGATTATTCGGTTAATAATCTTAAAAAAAAAAAGTGTGATGTGTAATTTAGTTTAATATGTAAAGTTTAAAAAAAAAAAGGAAATTTATTCTTAAATATCTCAATGCAGTGGTAAATATAAATTACCAACTTTATGGTTAGGGAGCAAAAGCTCTAATCCACTCTGAGAATAACAGACAGAAGAGATATACAGTATATACTATTAGAGGAGATATACTATTAAAGGGTGAATCTGGTAAATATCATCATACTCAGAGATCGATTTTTTTTTTTTTTTTTTTTTTTTATTTAAAAAACAATGTCTTCCTTCAAAAACAAAATGTCATTTTAAGAACGTTCGTTTGATTTTATAATCGTTAGTGGGGTCAAATCGATAAATACAGTAATAGAAAACTTCTTGGTGAAAGGAATTTTGTGGTTGTGACAGTGTATGTGGTTTTCGTTCAGAAATTACAATTTTTTTAAAAACAGAATGTTATAAACAAGTGAAAATTTCAAACATTCTTTCATTCAGCGAATGTACAAAGATTTTTCGTCTGAATATTCTCACCTGAAAATTGATCGGTGTGGCCAGCATAAGGCTTGGTATACACCTATGCATTTTGCTTTTGATCCGTTTCTGCAGTGCTTTTTGCTGTGCGTTTTGATTTTTGCACATGTGATTTTGCTGCGATTTGCGTTGTTGCATTTTTTTTTTTGGAGAATTTGTTTTTGGGCGGATTAAAAAACACAAATTGCTGCAAAAACGCATTACATGCTTTTCTGCAGCTTCTCCATTGAAGTATATTGAACCAAAAAAGCACTGTTTTGCTTTAAAAAAAAAAACAAACGTCCCTGACCCTTTCCAAATACGCAGTGGCTGAAAAATGCATAGATATGAACGTGTCCCATAGGAAACCATGTAAACGAACTGCAGTGCGTTTCTGCAAAAAGCACCAAAAAACACATAGGTGTGAAACAGGTCTAAGACGTTTATTAACATAATGGTTTTTTTTTTAACACCATTATGTTACTGGCCGATTAATCGATTATGAAAATAGTAATCGATTAATTTCATAATCGATTAGTTATCGATTAGTTGTTTCAGCCCTACTTTCCGTGCCGTTTTGCACCTTCCTTTCTTCATGTGTTCAAAACTTTTTCCACGTGTCATTCCATTTTATTACACAGAACCTAATTTCTGAACTTTTTTGTTTTGGTTTCTTTGTATGCATTATTGCTCCTGACATGTGGTGAAAATGTCATGTCAATAGCACATTTAGAAATATATCTACCTAGAAAAATGGTGACATGCTCAATTATTATTTTACCCGCTGTATTGCCACAGTGCAGGGAGAGAAAAAAATGGGCACGTTATATTTGGCAGGTGACACCGTCTTTCACTGCACCCTATACAGGTGAATGGTGCTGTGCTGCAACCGCAACCAATGGACATGATTGCAGTGTAATATCTCTGTATAAACAGGCCTATGGAAGGTACCATATCCCCTCCTGATTGCATGAACCCCATGGACCAGCTGCTGATAAAAGCACCATCCTCTATGGATTACCAGCCAGGCCCATGACAAAGAGGCCATTGGGTCCAAGTTGGGATTTGAAGCAAGGCAGAAGTGTTATCCTCTGTGCTGCATTATGGATCTGAACAGAGAATTCCCACCCGGGTGTGAGTGAGCCCCCCCTCCCCCCATGGTCTGCACAGACAGGGGAATATCACGGGGTGTCTTCAGAGCCCCCCACAGAAAGTTGGGTGCTCCCTTACACCACCAGTCACACCCTCCCCCCCCCCAGGAATACACAGGGGACCACACACTAACATTCCCTACACTCCCTGCTCCTCACACAGGAATGAGCCAAGCTTCCCCACCATGCTGAGCTCCTCTCCTCACCTGTCTCCCCCTTAGTACCGGGCACAGGAGCTCTTCTGTCTTCCTTGGAAAGCCAAGCGGAAGTAGTCCGCCGCCTCAGTCTTCCTCTCCCCTGACGGAGCAGCAGCTGTGTCACCGGTGAGAACATCCTACAGCCGGTCCCATAGCGAGGCTTGGAACGCACTTCCGGCTGAGAATGCTACCATGGCAACGCGTCTCCCGGGCTCTTCCCCATTCACTGTGCTGGAGGACAAGGCAGGTTAAAAGAAGCCGAAAGGTGCCAGGATGGGGGGTGTGCTCCGTGTGTGAAGAAATAGAGTGTGCTGTGTATAGGGAGGATGGAGTGTGCTGTGTATAAGGAGGATGGAGTGTGCTGTGTATAGGGAGGATGGAGTGTGCTGTGTATAAGGAGGATGGAGTGTGCTGTGTGTATGAGGAGGATGGAGTGTGCTGTGTGTATGAGGAGGATGGAGTGTGCTGTGTGTATGAGGAGGATGGAGTGTGCTGTGTATAAGGAGGATGGAGTGTGCTGTGTATAAGGAGGATGGAGTGTGCTGTGTATATAAGGAGGATGGAGTGTGCTGTGTGTATGAGGAGGATGGAGTGTGCTGTGTGTATATAAGGAGGATGGAGTGTGCTGTGTGTATAGGGAGGAAGGAGTGTGCTGTGTGTATAAGGAGGATGGAGTGTGCTGTGTGTATGAGGAGGATGGAGTGTGCTGTGTGTATGAGGAGGATGGAGTGTGCTGTGTGTATGAGGAGGATGGAGTGTGCTGTGTATAAGGAGGATGGAGTGTGCTGTGTATAAGGAGGATGGAGTGTGCTGTGTATAAGGAGGATGGAGTGTGCTGTGTATATAAGGAGGATGGAGTGTGCTGTGTGTATGAGGAGGATGGAGTGTGCTGTGTGTATATAAGGAGGATGGAGTGTGCTGTGTGTATAGGGAGGAAGGAGTGTGCTGTGTGTATAAGGAGGATGGAGTGTGCTGTGTGTATGAGGAGGATGGAGTGTGCTGTGTATATAAGGAGGATGGAGTGTGCTGTGTATATAAGGAGGATGGAGTGTGCTGTGTGTATAGGGAGGATGGAGTGTGCTGTGTGTATGAGGAGGATGGAGTGTGCTGTGTGTATAGGGAGGATGGAGTGTGCTGTGTGTATAAGGAGGATGGAGTGTGCTGTGTGTATGAGGAGGATGGAGTGTGCTGTGTATAAGGAGGATGGAGTGTGCTGTGTATATAAGGAGGATGGAGTGTGCTGTGTATAAGGAGGATGGAGTGTGCTGTGTGTATGAGGAGGATGGAGTGTGCTGTGTATAAGGAGGATGGAGTGTGCTGTGTATATAAGGAGGATGGAGTGTGCTGTGTGTATGAGGAGGATGGAGTGTGCTGTGTGTATGAGGAGGATGGAGTGTGCTGTGTTTATAGGGAGGATGGAGTGTGCTGTGTTTATAGGGAGGATGGCGTGTGCTGTGTGTATAGGGAGGATGGCGTGTGCTGTGTGTATAGGGAGGATGGAGTGTGCTGTGTGTATATGGAGGATGGCGTGTGCTGTGTGTATAGGGAGGATGGCGTGTGCTGTGTGTATATGGAGGATGGCGTGTGCTGTGTGTATATGGAGGATGGCGTGTGCTGTGTGTATATGGAGGATGGCGTGTGCTGTGTGTATATGGAGGATGCTGTGTGCTGTGTGTATATGGAGGATGCTGTGTGCTGTGTGTATAGGGAGGATGCTGTGTGCTGTGTGTATAGGGAGGATGGAGTGTGCTGTGTGTATAGGGAGGATGCTGTGTGCTGTGTGTATAGGGAGGATGCTGTGTGCTGTGTGTATAGGGAGGATGGAGTGTGCTGTGTGTATAGGGAGGATGGAGTGTGCTGTGTGTATAGGGAGGATGGAGTGTGCTGTGTGTATAGGGAGGATGGAGTGTGCTGTGTGTATAGGGAGGATGCTGTGTGCTGTGTGTATAGGGAGGATGCTGTGTGCTGTGTGTATAGGGAGGATGGAGTGTGCTGTGTGTATAGGGAGGATGGAGTGTGCTGTGTGTATAGGGAGGATGCTGTGTGCTGTGTGTATAGGGAGAATGGAGTGTGCTGTGTGTATAGGGAGGATGCTGTGTGCTGTGTGTATAGGGAGGATGCTGTGTGCTGTGTGTATAGGGAGGATGCTGTGTGCTGTGTGTATAGGGAGGATGGAGTGTGCTGTGTGTATAGGGAAGATGCTGTGTGCTGTGTGTATAGGGAGGATGCTGTGTGCTGTGTGTATAGGGAGGATGCTGTGTGCTGTGTGTATAGGGAGGATGGAGTGTGCTGTGTGTATAGGGAGGATGGAGTGTGCTGTGTGTATAGGGAGGATGGAGTGTGCTGTGTGTATAGGGAGGATGCTGTGTGCTGTGTGTATAGGGAGGATGCTGTGTGCTGTGTGTATAGGGAGGATGCTGTGTGCTGTGTGTATAGGGAGAATGGAGTGTGCTGTGTATAAGGGATATAGGGGATGATTTACTAAAACTGGAAAGTTCAAAATCTGGTGCAGCTGTGCATAGAAACTAAGCAGAGCCATTTTTTTTGTCAAAGCTTAAAGTGATACTAAAGGTTATTTTTTTTTTTTTTAAACAAACATTTTATACTTACCTCCATTGTGCAGGTGGTTTTGCACAGAGTGGCCCCAAACCTGATCTTCTGGGGTCCCTCGGCGGCTGTCTCAGCTCCTCCCTGCATCAGATAACCCCCTAGGGGAAGCGTTCTCCCGGGGAGTTACCTTGTGGGCGTGCTCCCGAGTCATTCATTCGGCCCTGCCCACCGGCGGCCGCATCATTGGATTTGATTAACAGCAGCGGGAGCCAATGGCTGTGCTGCTATCAATCTATCCAATCAACTTCCAAGAACCCCCTAGCAGAGAGACGGCGTGTCCCCGTGGGACAAGTTCGAGGGTTCAGGTAAGTAGAAGGGGGGGTGGCTGGGGGCCGTCCACTGACAGGTGTTTTTTTACCTTAATGCATAGGATGCATAGAACAAGCTACCATGCACACTACACCAGATTTTGCATTCTCCAGTTTTAGTAAAATCCCCCCCCCCCAAAGTGTCTTGTGTATTAGGTGGGAATGAGCGGGAGAAATATTTACCAAGTCAATGGGAGATCTATGCACTACAACATATCTGGAGAGACCTTCACTGTGAAGTATAAGTCATGTTGTCCTTTGTCCTCCCCCTCCCTCTTTAAGGGTAGATTTATATGTGTGCACCTCTGAAGCGTGATCCACATTCAGATCGCTTTTCAGAGCATGGAAGAGGCGATGTGACACCTCCTCAGTGGACAAATGCACCACAAGCGAGTGCATATCCCGGGGACTCAGCAGGGGGCGCATCAGACCTCTGCAGACAGACCACTGCTTCCACATAGAGAGCAAAGCCTCGTACACACGGTACGATTGTTGGACCACCGAGCGTCTGATTTTTGTCAAAAGGCTGTGTGCCAGGATCTTGTCTTGCATACTACCAGTACACAAATTGTCGTGCTACAAACCCGAACGTAGTGACGTACTACGAGGAATCTCAGCTCTTGAGCGCCACCCTTTGGGCCCCTTCTGCCAATTTCGTGTTTGGTGAGCATTGATTCCGAGCATGCATGTTTGTACTTTTGACTTTTGTGTGACGGATTTGTGTATGACCATACGAAAATGTGACGTGGAGCCGTCGTTTGAAAAAAATTTATTAGCTTGTCAACCAACATTTGTTGGCTGAAAATTGGAAAACAATTGTTGAAAGGAGCGTACTAACGGTAAGAAGTTTGGACAACAGCCTGTCAACAGACAATCCCCTTCTGATTTTCGTACCGTGTGTACGAGGCTTAAGGTTTCTATTCTGCAGAAGCTGCCGGGGATAAGGCTTTATATTTAGGATGTGGCTGCTTTTAAAAATAAAACAACTATAACACTTTGCACCTTTCCTTTTGATGCTCTGGGAATTTTTTAAGCTGAACGTTTAGATGGGATTTTAACTGCTTCCCGCCCGGCCTTGTCTAAAATGACAGCTGAGTGGGAGCCTTCCTGTTCTGGGTGAACGTCTTATGACATCCTTCAAGAATCGGGCCGCACTCTGGTGCGATCTGTCACATTCTGTGTAGCGGGCCACTGACAGTAGCATGTGATCGCTGTGACCAATCGCAACAAATCACATTACAATTGTACACAATGGATGGCTTCCATTCATGCTATTGTGTACTATTGTATTGATCTTTGTGATTGATCACAGTGATCACATGGTACAGACAGGGCCAATCACAGCCCATCTGTACCATGTGATTTGCTGTAGCAATTCACAGCTAATCACAATAGTACACACTGAATGAATGGATTTCATTCAGAAAAAATGGTAGTTTATAGTAGTGATTTTAAACTCATTTAAATCAAATCTAACCATTTTTTTATTAGACAAGCTTTTACATAATTGTCCCTTTTTTTTCCTTTGTTTTTATCCTGTGAATTTCTTGTATTTTCTTTGTAAAGGGCTTTTGAAAAGCTACCTTTAAAGGCACTATATAAAATAGAGTTTAATATTATTATAATCATAGTGTTTTAAAAAAAAAAAAGACTGATCACCTACCCAGAGTAGTACAGCGGTACTATGGTATCACTGTATTGCTCTGGTCACAGTATGTAAAAAAAATTGTTAAAAAAGGAAAATAAAAGTAATAAAAAAAACAGTGGAAAAAAAAAACCCAAATGTCTTCATTTTCCAAAAAAAGTGACAAAAAATTACAACTTTGAAAAACTCTCCATGTCTCATACTAAATACCTTGGAATGTCTTCTTTCCAAAAAGGGGTCATTTGGAGGGTATTTGTACTGTCCTGACATTTCAGGGCCTCAAGAAATGAGAGAGGCCGTCAGTACATTAGGACTGATCAATTTTCAAATATATATATAAGTAGCTAGCTTGTGGACTCTATCATTTATACTTTCACACAGACTAAATAATATACTGATTTGGATTATTGTCATCAAAGAAATGTAGCAGAATACATTTTGGCCTAAACTTATGAAGAAAGATTATTTATTTGCAATATTTTATAACAGAAACAAATAAAAAAGTGTTTTTTGTTTTTTCAAAATGTTTGGTCTTTTTTCATTTATTTAGCAAAAAAAAAACTAGTGGTAATTAAATACCACCAAAATAAAGCTTTATTTGTGTGAAAAAAAATGATAAAAATAAAATAAAAAATTTCATATGGGTACAGTATTGCATGACCACACAATTATCATTTAAAGTATGACAGCGCTGAAA
This sequence comes from Aquarana catesbeiana, assembly GCF_042186555.1. Lineage (NCBI taxonomy): Eukaryota > Metazoa > Chordata > Amphibia > Anura > Ranidae > Aquarana > Aquarana catesbeiana. Next base: position 254,069,560 of record NC_133330.1, read on the forward strand.
GCCTGTGCAGGAAGGGGGTGAAAGTGTCTGTAATTGAAGTGGTTAAAGAACACCTAATTATCAAAATAAGTTTTGTAAATTGTTTTATTATGATAACATCTAATATCTCTTCCATTAGTGAAAGGCCTCTATGACATTCGCCAGAGATACTGAAGGACTGAGGATGGAAACATTAAAACCTGCTTTTACAGAGAATCCAGTACTTCTGTACACTTTGGAAGGGAACATCGAAGGCCTCCAGTCCATATTTGAAGATCTAGCTGAGGTTCATCATGAGCAAGGCAGCAAACTGCTCCTAGAGGAAGATCAACTAGGGAGAAGCCCTCTGTTTTTAGCCTGTATTCTTGGTCGTACTGAGATTGTAAGAGCTTTAGTAAAGTATGGAGCAAATATTAATCAACAAACAACTCGAGGTACAGTATTTTTTTCCTTTATTTTAACATATATTCATCTTAGACTTGTTTTGATTATTTCATAGATGAAATCTGTATCATGTCCATGAATCCCCCCCTTCCCATTGAAATGTACCATCATCCAGTATATTAAAACCATGTATTTGTGGGCCTTTTAAGGTACATTAAATGGTTTTAGACACAAGTTAAAGCAGTAGTAAACCACATAAAAAAAAAAAATTGAGCCCCAGGCAGTTTAAGTTATAATGTGCTAGTATGCATCGCATATTAGCACATTATGACAAACTTACATGAAAACAAAGCCCTCCAGCGGCGTGCTGTCACACAAGAGTTGCTGTTTACGGCAGGGCTCTGAAGGAACGGCACGGGTATGCCCTTACCTTCAGAGCACATGCGCCGGTGACATCACCAGCTGCATCTAAAGTAAATATCTCCTAAACGGTAAACATCATACATGGGAGTTTATTCCACTTTAAAGCTGAAATTTAGTGATTTATTTTATTTTTTTAAATTGGCACCAGGTACAATACATACATGAATGACAAGAGTCCCATGTGCTGGTGACTGCTCTCTTCCCTGCAATCTTCATTCTTCTGCCCCCAGATACCCCTGCAGATGTGATCCGGTGCTGCAGGGGTTAATATGAGTGGCTCCACCTGTCACCGGCACTCATCAAATGTGCCAACTATGCCCGCCCTTTTAGACCCCCTGCTTCATTCATAGAAGCTGTACTATTAGTTCCCTCAATCAAAAGCATTCTATGAATGGAGGAGACGGACCTTTCAGTCATCTGCCTGTCCGTCATTTATAGAACGCTTTTCATTGTGGGAATTTATAGAACAGCTTCCATGAATAGAGTAGGAGGTTGGAAAGGATGGGCAAAGTGACACTTTTGACAAGTGTCTATGACAGGTGGAGCTACTCATATTGACACCTGTAGTACAGGAAGATCACAGGTGTGGGGGAATGAAGATTTCAAGGAACAGAGCAGCTATCAGCACACAGGGACTCTCATCATTCATGTAAGTACTGTGTAGCTGGTTCCTTGCACAGTTGCTGTAATAACCACGTCCGTGGATGCAAACACTCTGGGGTTGATTTACTAAAAATGGGGAGTGCAAAATCTGGTGCAGCTCTGTACAGAAACCGATCCTCTTCCAGTTTTTTTTTTTTTGTCAAAGCTTAAAGTGGTTCTAAAGCCACCTCAAAGTGATTGTAAAGGACCGTTTTTTTGTTTTTTAAAATAACAAACATGTCATACTTACCTCCACTGTGCAGCTCGTTTTGCACAGAATGGCCCCGAACCTGCTCTTCTGGGGTTCCCCGACAGCTCTCGTGGCTCCTCCCCGCATCAGATAACCCCCTTGGAGAAGCGCTCTCCCAAGGAGGTTACCTTGCGGGCGTGCTCCCGAGTCCAGCATTTGCGTCCACAGACACGAATGCCGAACTCGGACCCGCCCCGCCCAACCCCCCCCCCCCCCCCCCGGCGCCTGCGTCATTGGATTTGATTGACAGCAGTGGGAGCCAATGGCTGCACTGCTATCAAACTATCCAGTCAAGAGCTGGGACCCCATGGAGAGAGGGACAGCGTGTCCTAGCCGAGGAGATGAAGGGACTCAGGTAAAACGGGGGGGGGGGGGGGGCAGGGGGGCCGCTGACTGCCAGGTGTTTTTTTACCTTAATGCATATGATGCATTAAGGTGAAAAAACACAAGGGTTTACAATCCCATTAATGCATTCTATGCATTACGGTAAAAAAACCTTCTGCAAAATCCCCCCAGCCCACCATATACTTACCTGAGCTCGATCCGACCTAGCGATGTGCATAAGAGCAGCGGCTCTTTCTGCTGTCTCCCTCCTCCCTAGGCAGATTGATAGCAGCGGGAGCCACTCGAATGCTGTGCCAAATGAACGGGGGGGGGGGGCAGGGCCAAGCCGTCCGCTTTGTGTCAATAGACACAGGCAAGCTGGCTCGGGGGTGAGCACATACAGGTGCCCCCATGGAAAGCGGCTTTCCATGGGGGCACTTGCCAAAGAGGAGGAGCCTGAAGTGCCGGTGAGGGACCCCAGAAGAAGAGGATCAAGGCAAAACCATTGCACAGAACAGGTAAGTATACCACGTTTGTTATTTTAATTATAAAAAAAAAAAAAAAATGAAGCTTTAATGTCACTTAAATTGAACAAGCTGAAGTTAGAAGCTGATTGGCTACCATGCACAGCTGCACCAGATTTTGCACTGTTTGGTTTTAGTAAATCAACCTCACTGTGTACTGAACCAGTCAGAGTTTTTGATCTCGAGTGATTGGTTACATGCGAACAGCAGCAGCATTAGTCATTGACTTGTACAGGGTACAGATCTGTCAACACCGCTGATGCTAGGTGCAACTGTTGACACATTCTGTGTGCCTGGGGATAAATTCTTCACCGCAATTCTCGCTGCTTAGTGCTAAAGTGCCCTTCAGCTGAAGGCTTCAGGAAAGCTTAATACATTCTTATTGTATTCAGAACTTTTCAGACACAGTCTACAAGTTAAAGTACACCTAAGAACCCTTTCACACTGGGGCGGTGCGGGCGCCGGCGGTAAAACTGCGATATTTTTAGCTCCGCGGCCGAGAAAGGGTTAAAACCTCTGCAAAGCTCTGCTGCAGCGGCGCCTTGCCGGAGGTATAGCCGCGTTGCCCCATTCATTTCAATGGGCAGGAGCGGTGAAAGAGCGGTATACCCACCGCTCCTTCACAGCTCCAAAGATGCTGTTAGCAGGACTTTTTTTAACCGTCCTGCCAGCGCACCGCTCCAGTGTGAAAGCCCTATGGGCTTTCACACTGGAGAGTGAGGAGCGACTCTTTCAGGGCGCTTTGCAGGCGCTATTTTTAGCGCTGTAGCGCCTGCAAAGCGCCCCAGTGTGAAAGGGGTCTAACTGGAATTCTGATTGAACTCTGTTATAGCAATAACAAGCTTCAGCTGCAGTGACACCCGCTGCTGAAATTAGGTATCATGACATTGGCGCACAGTGGTGTGCTACTGACTAGCAACGTGTAATAGAGAAGAACTAAAGGCAAAACTTTTTTTTTTTTATTACTTTGGATAAAATAAGGGAGGGTCATAATCCCTGTCAGATTATTTTTTAATCCAAAAAGTACCAAATAATACCTGCACTTAGGCAACAAATTAAAAGCAATTCAGGTAGATAAGTGCAGTGCTAAACATAACATATAATCAAAATATAATATTATATGGATAAATAAAAAAACTTCACACCAAAGTGAGTCTAAAATGTGTAAACATTTAAGAGATCTTATATAAGTCCAGTTAAAAGTCCTCATAGGGTGTCCAGAGATGACAAAATAAATATCAGCTTGAAAGGAGTGCTCCACGTTAACCAGAGAGATCCTCTGCCGACAGTTATCACACACAGCCTCTTACCAAATAGCTTTGACAACCAAATAAACAGCAGTCAGACAGTACAATCAGATACCTAATGGCAATGGCTGGACTTTCAGGGGATCCACCGATTCATATTAATCCCCCAGACACCAGGATCTTTTCACCCAGATGGTAAAAAGCCTGTCTCCACTCTGGCAAGATTTTTGCAGTTTTTCCTGTTTGGCACTGCAGAGCCCTTTCAAAAAGTTTATTTTCTGATGCCAACATGGCAGCATAAAATAGACTCAGAGAAAGAAGCAAACAGATCTTAGACATGTGCCAACATCACCTTCCTTCTCCCCCCATTCACCCGCAGCATAAGCAAGGCAAAACAGAAGATGTTTCTAGTTCAAAACCCACCTCACACATGCGAGAGCCTGGACATGCTATAACAAAGATGGCCACCACACAAGGCCCTTTGCACAGTGACCGGACTGTGCACACACGCTGGTCACAGGAAAAGCCACAGCTGAAAGGAAAAAACTGCAGACAAAAGAAAAAACAAAATCGCTCCCACAAAGGAAAAGTGATGAAGGCTAATGAAAGTAGAGACAAGGGAGGAAAAACAAAAAGGGATAGCACAAACCTGTGGGAGAAAAGAAAAGACAGCACTAACTCCAGCACCAGGATTCAGCTCAGGTGTGCAGAGAAATAAATGCAGCATGGACTCCAGTAACCAAACACCAGCTCAGGTGCACCACATGAGGTTCTGACGTCTCTAGTTAGAGAACTCCTCAGCCCCAAAAAACAACCAGAAGGGGCTCCCCACCTTGTTGGTGCATTTAGTAACCTAAGATGTGGGGACTGCGTCTTGGAGAGGCTGAACCCAGACGGACTCCGACTCGGTCAGCAGGTAGGGACTTATAGCAACATCACGAGCTTGGAGGGTAGATCTTGAGAACAAAGAGGAGAATGTGGGAGGTTGCTCTTGCTTTCCTTTTGTAGATTCAAACAGGTCCTGTGGGTGGATATAGGGGCAGAGCTATATCACATGTATACTGCCATGGATTGGCATCAGGAAAGAGAAATATGATAAGTATATGATACAATTTTACATTTTTTTGCCATCCGTGTCCAGTTGGGAGATTTCCCTTCACTTCCTGTCCCATAGCCAAAACAGGAAATGAGTGGAAATCCCTGCAAATTATGGGAATCCAAATTATGAGAACTAGTGTCCCCAATGGAAGATTTCCCCTTTATTACTTTTCTGGGGACAACTCAAAATTTGGGATTTTTTTACTTTCAATGACAATGGTAAACAGGACAAATAAGGTGAATCTCCCTAACGGGGGCACAGACAGCAATAAAAACTGACATGTGTTCTAATCCCTCTCCACTCCAACAAAAAACTTTTGCCTTAAGTTCTACTTTAATGGTCAGATATCAGGTACTGTATATGCAGTGGTATATGTATATACCACTTTAACACTTACCTGCTCTGTGCAACAATATAGCACAGAAACACCACTTTCCTCCTCACAGTGCCCACTGACTCTGTAGGCTCCTCCCCTCCATTGGGTGCCTCCTGTAGCAAGCCAAGCGCTGAGGAGGCACCTGTGTGTGCTCACATGGAGTCCCGTGAAGAGCTTTGTGCGTCCATAAACACACACAGCCCCCTTAAGTCACGCCCACACTCCCTTCTTACAGGAGTCTGACTGATGGCAGCAAGAGCCTATGGCTCCATTGTCCTCAGCTTCTCCTGTGAGACCAGGAAGTGAGGGGAAAATTACTGGAGGTGGAAACAGCGAGCCAGGTAGGTATTTAGGGAGGGGGCTGAGGACGGGAAGTGGGGTGTTTTTTTACCTTAATGCAAAGAATGCATTAAGGTAAAAAAATGTTTGGACTTTAGTAATACTGTAAAATCATGGCAATACATCGATTTAGCAAATTAAATGTAATTTGGTTAGAGTTTACATTTATTTTAAATGGACAATAAACCATGTTTTTAAACAGAAAAAACACTTCTATTCAAGTATGAATTGGTAACTCAAAAGTCCCATTAAATGCTCTCATCCTTTGACTATGGGCAGGCTGGTTGTACCCAAGTTGATCCATCGATCGACTTGGCTACAACCAGCCTGTCCGATTTTTTTACATGCAATTACTGCTGACAGCTAGCAGAACACAGTAACTCTGTGGGGAAGGGGAGGGGGGATTATTCACCCATCAACACAGTGTTGATGGGGGAATTGAGCAATCTTTCTTTCCTTCCACCGAAAATCGCATAATCTATGGCCTACGTAACAATTCAGCTTTAGTACTGTAGGACAATACAGTCGTTTATTACAGTAGAAAAAAAACATTCTCTGGTGTAAAAAATGCTGCATTTGAATCTATAAAGCCTACTTTTTTCTACAAATCTAAACGCATCAGTATTGTATATTATGGGACCATGCACACTGCTGCGTTGTGCTTAGTAATCTGGCTGGAATTGAAAACTGAGCTAGGAGAATGGAAGGAGAAATTTACATTTGTGAATGTTTTTTGATATTCCTGCATTTAAACTTTTTTTTTTTTTTTTTTTTGCCACATCAACGAGATATTTCTCCGGGAGTCATGTTTCATTTTTAGAATTCAAACATTATCCCTTCACTTCTTCACATCATAGTGGCAGCTTTTATCAATATTTTACAAAACAGTTACATCACAAGAAATACCCTTAGTGTGCTGAGATGCACTCTTATTTTATTTTTCCAGCCAAAAGCACCCCCCCCCTCCCGCCCCCTCCCAACCCCCTCCCCTTACCCAACCACCCCTCCTTTATTTCATCCCCCTCTACCCCTCCTTATCTTTTCTCCTCCTATCTTCCCGAATGACCCCTCGTCACCCCTAGACCATTTACCACAATCTGGCCGATTCCTCAACCCTGAGCTAAGAACCCCATATCTCGGCCGCTCTTAGAGAGTCTTTAAACTCCGCCCATTCCCTCCACTTCTTCTCGAAGGCCTCCATTTTCGTCCCTTCACTGAACCTAAGGTATTCTAGGCTATAGATTTCATTGATTTTGTTAAACCAATCTCTCATCATAGGTCTTCCTTTCTTATACCAATACATAGGTATGAGGCTCTTAGCCGCGTCAGTGAGCTGTGGTATTAGCGTTTTCAGATATGTCTTTATGGACATTTCGCTCTTATGGAATAGGCATTCCCAGGGGTCATCCGGGATATCAATGTTGGTAATCCCTTTGATTATTTCCCTTCCTCCCAAAATTTTCTAATTTCCGGGCAGTGCCACCAAATATGCGCCATTGACCCTGTTTCTTTGCATCCCCTCCAACAAAATTGTGAAGTTTCCTTCTGACATTTATGTACTCGATCAGGTGTCATGTACATTCTCGCCTAGACACTTGAAATTCAGCTCCAGTATTTTACAGTTAACCAACGTGGCGCTCACTCTCCTCAGTATCTGCCACGCTTCTGGATCTATGATTTTATAATCCAACTCCTTCTCCCACTTCCTAATATATGGTGGGACATCCGTATTCCCCAACTCCGTTAATACTTTATAGATCTTAGAGAACCCCCCCTTCCTCCTTCCTTTTTTTTTTCCATACAAATTTTCTCCAGTGGGCGTAGTTTGTCCACCGATCTAATTGGCTGTGGGAGTGAGTCTATAAAGTGGCACAATTGGTTGTACCGCCATGGGTCTATAACTAGCAAATTTTCCCTATCTTTAAGTTCCTGGAATGTACATATTTTATCCTGGTTCATTACATCCTTTAGTTGAGCATTTTCCTCCAGTATCCACTTTCCAAACCACTCCTCCTTCCCTGGTGCAAAGTATTCTGAATCCTTAAGTCAAATTAGGGGTGAATTAAACCCCCATCCCTCCCTTTTATGCAGTGAGTCCCATATTTTAAGTGCGTGTCTAGTAATGTGCTGTGTTTCAGTACTAAGTTTTCTTAAGTGGGGTGGGATCCATACTATCTTATTTAACTTACTGTCACTAATTATATTTTCCATTTTTACCCAGTGTTTTTCTTTATTGTTTTTCACCCAATCTATTACACGTGCCAAGGCAATTGCCTCATAATACTTACTAATATCTGGTGCTCCCCACCCTCCCTTGCCCTTTTCTTTAGTTAGCTGTGCGAAGTTTAAGCAGGGTTTTTTTCCTCTCCAAATAAATTTTAGGAACATCGTGCATAGACTCCTGAGGTATGCCTGTGGGAGTGCCACTGGAAGCATCTGCATTTTGTATGTCATTTTAGGTAGTATTACCATTTTATATATACTAATTCTACCTGGCCAGGATAACTGTCCACGTGTTATTCTGTTTAGCTCTTGCTTTATTTCATTAAGAAGGGACATAAAATTCGCCTGGAATAGAGCCTCTTTTATTGTGGTTATTTTGACCCCTAAATATTTAAGTTCTTTTTTCCCCCAAATAAATGGGAAACATTTTTGGTATGCATTATCTCTGAGTTTGCCACCATTGATATCTAACGTTTCCGATTTAGTCAGGTTAACCTTAAAATTAGAGAGCTTCCCATATTCTGTTAATGTAGAAATAATATTCGGAAGGGAAATCCTCGGGCGCGTGACATAAAGCAGGATATCATCCGCAAAGGCAGCCAGTTTATACTCGTCTTTGCCGGTCTTTAACCCGCTGATGTCCGGGTTTAGCCTAATCCTAGAAAGGAGGGGTTCAAGAGCCAATACGAAGAGCAGCGGGGAAAGTGGACACCCCTGTCTCGTGCCATTTAACATTTCAAATGGCTCAGAGAGTAATACATTAATCCTCACTCTCGCTGTAGGTCGAGAGTATAGTGCCTTAATCCATCTAAGGGCTCTTTCCCTAATTCCTATCTCCTCAAGGGTACACGTCATGAAGCCCCAGTCTACTCTGTCGAACGAATTTTCAGCGTCTATAGACAGGAGTAGACCTGGGGCTCCACTCGCTTTAATTTTCTGTGTTACTGAGAGTGTTTTAATACTATTATCACGTCCCTCTCTTCCCGGAATAAACCCGACCTGGTCAGGATGTATGATCTTTTTAATAATTAGTTTCAGTCTTTCCGCAAACACTTTGGCGAATAATTTCGTGTCGACGTTTAAAAGAGAGATGGGTCTATAGCTGGAACACTGTGTGCTGTCTTTGTCCTCTTTGAGAATAATAGCTATATTAGCCTCCAGTGCTTCTCTCCTCATTTCCCCTTTATCCCCAATTTCATTCATGTAAGAACACATATTGGGGATTAAGTAATCCTGGTATTTTTTATAGTAGAGAACTATCAGCCCATCAGGGCCAGGGCTCTTGCCCACTGGCGTTTCCTTAAGGGCGCGTCTTACTTCTTCCTCCGTTATGGGGGCCTCTAAAATGTGTTGGGCGGTTTCCGTGATTTTGATCATACCACTATCTTTTAAATAACTTTTAATTTTCTCACGTTCTTGTTCCCTCCCTTCCCGGGTGTCATTTTTATTGACAGTGTACAACTCCCCATAATAATCACGGAAAATTTCCGCAACCTCTTTATCTTTGAATCTAATGTCACCTGCCTTTGTTTTTATTTTATTAATACAGTTGGAGGTTTTCTTCTTCCTCAGGGCCATAGCGAGAAATCTCCCAGGTCTATTGCCACCTATATATCTTTCTTTTTTTACAAGGTTATACATTTTTCAGTGTTCTTGTTCAATTAAAGCCTGCATGGCCTCTCTCCTCCTTAGTAGACTCATTAAGACCTCCTTATCCCCCGTTTTCTTATGTAGTTTTTCAAGGTTATGGATTTCTTGTTTAAGAACTACTTTGTCTTTCTCCTTTCTTCTCTTAACCTCAGATCCCACCATCATAAAAATCCCTCTTATATAAGCTTTGTGGGCCTCCCAAACTATGGCTTCTGACGTTTCACCCGGTACGTTCGTTTTAAAGTAAAGTTCCAGCTCCTCTTTGCTTCGTTTATCAATTATTCTATCGTGGATGAGATCCTCATCAAGTCTCCAGCTTTTAACCCAGTTTTTACGCTTGCCTATTTTCAGCTGTAGACTTATAGGCACGTGATCAGAGAAGGTCATCGTACCAATATCTGTGCCCTCGACCTCCTCCAGGAGACAATGCTCTACGAGGAAGAAGTCCAATCTAGAGTACGTCGCATGTACGGGGGAGTAGAAAGTGTAGTCTCTTAGATCGTAGTGTTGCGTCCGCCAAGCATCTACAAGTTGACTTTTTTAATTTGTTCAGCCACATCCCACCAGTCCCCCGCGCACGCGATGTTCAATCTTTACCTGGTTCCAAACACAAGTTGAAGTCTCCTGCTATTATAGCCTGAATTCCTTCAGGCATTGCCTGAATTCCTCAAACTTTGCGAGGATTCCCAGTAAATATCTGCTTGAGTTTTTATTTGGGCTGTATACATTTGCTAATGAGCAAACTGACCCATTTAGTTTACCTCTTAGAAACAGAAATCGCCCCTCTGGGTCGACCAATCTCTCTTCCAACTTAAACGATACGTGCATGGCGAATCCGATCGCCACTCCTTTTGCACCCCTGATCGGAGAATCTCCATAAAACCAAGTCGGGTATTCTCGGTAATAAATGCTCTGTCTCTTACCCAGGAAGATGTGCGTCTCCTGTAGCAGAACAACATCCGCTTTCAGGAGTTTTAATTCACCCAAAATGTTCCCACATTCGGTGGGGGAATTTAGACCTCTTACATTATATGAGATTATGTTTAGTCTAGACATCTTTTTTTATCTGAGACAAAAGGGGATTTACCCTTCAATACTAACCACAGGAGTGGTAGACAATGGGATGCAGGCTTACCTCCCATTGTCTCGCAACCAGTGGGGTGGATATCGGTCCCAGCCAACTATCTTCTTGTCCCAATTTTGGTTGGGCATTCTGGAGTTTTGCTTTTTGCCCCGGTTGATTTTCCCAGGCTTTCTTTGCTGCTGTCATGTACCATGTATTTTCTAATGGTACCCGGGCTTACGCTTGTTCTAGGCGGGTTGGCGGTTGCCCCTTTCGTTGATTTGCCTCTCATTTTTTTTTTCCCTTTCCTATCTAGTGCGATTAGGACAGGTTAGAGCAGGTACCGGACCCCTCCCGCTTGTCTCCCCCTCTTCTCTCACTTCAACTCTCCCTCAGTGACCATCACAAACAAACCCGCTCTTATGGCCAGGTGCACTCTCCAGTGATCTTTTGGCCAGTGAGCGATCCTGGATGGGAAAGATATGTAGTAAAAAATAAATAAGTATTCTACTGGGGGGGGCCGAGTCTGCTACTGTGAAAGTTCAGGCTGTGCACTAGACACAAACAGCAAACAAACAGTCCGTACTATTAAACAATTGCACTATTAACATCAAGCTCCCATGTCCGCTTTTTTTTTTTTTTTTTTTTTCTTCTGTGCTATAAGTTTTCAGTAGATATGTGTTTGCTGTGAGTTTGCAGTGAATGTATGTTTTTTGTTTTTTTTTTTCTTTTATTGGATTGGAGGGCTGGCAGTTAATTTATTCCTGACAGGAGTAATATATGGTGAGTCACTGGCTATCGCCACAGAGTCTACGATGACTACAGTTCCCTGAAGGCTGAATAGTATGAGGTAAAAAGCGACATGCGTTATGGCCTGACCATTGTGCATTGTAGTTCCATTATAATTCCAGTCACCCTTATGTATAGATACCAAAAGAGTTATTGTGGTCAGCTTAAAGTCTAATAAGATATTGCTAATTACCACTTTTCCTTAATTCATTGAGCCGGGTGGATGTGGCAGTAACATGTAGCATCTTATAGTTCATACACATCTAAAAAGTCACTTACCCCCTCAGATGGGTTTAAGCAGATCAATGGCTTACCAATCACTCATCCTCTGGAGCTTTTGCCTGCACCTTGATACCGTCCCGCAGCCTCCACGATACCAGAACAGGCACTGACAGCCGCAGACTTGAGGTTTCTTATGGGTGGCTTGTGGGACGGCCTGCCCAGCGCCGGACCCCACAAGCTCCGTGTTCTGTCACTAGGTTTGGCGGGGTCACACAGGCCAGCCAGCTCCCACAGAGCTTGATTCGTTGCACTCACTGCTACGGCAGAGATCTGCTCGATGTTGCCGGTCCAATACAGGCGAATGGAGCGCACCGTTCTCACTGCCTGTACCAGCCACGGCTTACGCTTGGAGCGGAGGTATCCGATGGGGGGGGGGGGGGAGCGAAGGCAGCGGGCCGAGGAGTCTGCGACGGGCTAGGGGATAACCCGCATGTGAGCCGAAGCCTGCATCACGGGAGGGGAGATGCCGGGCATCCCAGGCGCAGCGTCAGCACCAACACCATGCCCACATCCCGCTCCTCCCTCCGTCTGGCTGCAGACTCGACCCCATTCCTGCATTTAAACTTGTGTAAAGTAAAGCACTTTATGGAGCATTATGCCGTGTTCATGCGACCGGACTTTTCAACCGGACTGGTCCAACGGAACAAATCCGTCGGACAGTCCAACCGTGTGTGGGTTTCATCTGACCTTTTTCTGTTGAAAATCAGACGGACTTTAGATTTGGAACATGTTTCAAATCTTTCCGACAGACTGTCGAAAAATCAGTTCGTCTGTATGCTAGTCCGACGGACAAAAAAGGACGCAAGGGCAGCTATTGGCTACTGGCCATGAACTTCCTTATGCTAGTCCCTTCGTACGTCATAACGTTCAAACCAGCAGACTTTCAAACGACTTTAGTCTGTTCGTGTGTGGGCAAGTCCGGTCATTCGAAAGTCCATCGTAACTCCATCGAAAGTCCGTCGGAAAGACCGTCGGACCTTTGATGCTGAAAAGTCAGCTCGTGTGTACGTGGCATTACATGCGTTTTTACACAGGATCTTTCTGCCAGTAAGATTTTTGCATAATAGGAATACGTATTTTGTTTATATCCATGTGCATGAAAGAATAAACTTGGTTGCTTTGAAATGCACACACTTTTGTAACATCACATTTCACAGGCACTGACCCAACTTATATTTTCCATTGGTACTCCATAAGTACACCATACATACCCTATAAGTACTCTTATGCCGCGTACACACGAGCGGACTTTACGGCAGACTTTTCCCGTCGGACGGGATTTGGTCGGACAATTCGATGTGTGTGGGCTCCAGCGGACTTTGTTTTCTCAAAAGTTGGACGGACTTAGATTTGAAACATGTTTTAAATTAATCCGTTGAAATCGAGTCCGGTCGAAAAGTCCGCCATCTGTATGCTAGTTCGACGGACAAAAAGCCACGCTAGGGCAGCTATTGGCTACTGGATATGAACTTCCTTGTTTTAGTCCAGTCGTACGTCATCACGTACGAATTCAACAGACTTTGGTGGATTGTGTGTAGGCAAGTCTGTTCATTCAGAAAGTCCGTCGTAAAGTACGTCGAAAAGTCCGCCGGGCAAAGTCTGCCGTAAAGTCCGCTCGTGTGTACGCGGCATAACTGTTATGCTGCGTACAGACGGTCGGACTTTTCAGCTACAAAAGTCCGACAGCCCATCTGACAGACTTTCGACAGACTTTTGGCGGACTTTCTACAGACTTTCTAACGACCGGACTTGCCTACACACGATCACACCAAAGTCCGACGGATTCGTACGTGATGACGTACACCGGACTAAAATAAGGAAGTTGATAGCCAGTAGCCAATAGCTGCCCTAGCGTGGGTTTTTGTCAGTCGGACTAGCATACAGACGAGCGGATTTCTGGGTCCGGTGGAGTTAAGACGTAAAGATTTGAAGCATGTTCCAAATCTAAAGTCCGTCAGATTTGCGACTGGAAAAGTCCGCTGAAGGTCCGGTGAAGCCCACACACGATCTGATTGTCCGCCGGATTTGGTCCGTCGGACAAGTCCGGTCGAAAAGTCCGACCTTGTGTACGCGGCATCTACAAATCCTCCCTTGGTCAATTGATAACCTCTCATGGTTTGCAATACCATCTGTATGCTGATGACACGAGATCTATCTCTCTACTCCTCAGTTCTCCCCGTTAGTCTCCATGCCCATCACTAATTTACCAACTGACATATGAATATGGATGCCACGCCATTTCCTAAAACAAATTCTTTCTTAATCTGAGCATATGTTATTTCCTCTCTCTACCTCTGACCTCCCCTTCTGGTTCCATGTCCAATCTCTATTCAAATCTTGCCACCTTCACCTCCGTAATATTTCCAAAATATGGCCCTTCTTAGCAAACTATATCACAAAGCTACTAATCTACTCACTTGTTATCTCTTGCCTTTACTGTTGTATCTTCCTCCTCATTGGTCTACCTCCACACCAGCTATCCCCTCTTCAGCTTATGAATGCTTCAAGCAGACTCACTCAGCTTATCACTCCTCCCACTTCTTCTATCCCTCTCTGCCAATCCCTGAAATGGCTTCCGTTCATCCAGCAAATTCACAACTACAATTCTAACCCTACATCACCAACCTCAACTCAAAATACGTGAATGTCAACCAAACTTCACTGCACCAAAGAGCTTCTGTTCTGTAGCTTCCTTGTCACCTCCTCCCATGCTTACCTCTAGGACTTCTCCAGAGCCATTCCCATCCTCCTAGCCGTTCCATCCTGGAGCTCCCTACCCCAACCTGTATGGCTATCTCCTACTCTGTCAACTTTTATGCAATCCCTGATCACTTCAGATCCACCTCTACCTAACAGCTGCATTTTACTTTCTCAAACAACGCAGCCCACCAGTTATTTCTGTTTCTATCACTTGCCATTTCTTTAGATTGTAAGCTCTCCTGAGCAGGGTCTCCTAACCCTCTTATCTTGAATTGTATTATAACTGTACTATCTCCCCTATTTTGTAAAACACTGCACAAACTGCTGGCACTATATGAATCCTAATAATATTTTGCAGAAAAATAATAATTGTTTTTATCTATAACTCATTGATTTTCATGGAGAACCTGCCATACTTACACCCTGCAAGTGAGAATTTTAGCAATTCTATCTAATGCACTTCATAATCAATGGGAAGTCTGCAGAAAGCACCATTCAGGGACGCCACTGATTTCAGAAATAATATGACTAGTCACCAGAGGGAGCCCTGGTTTCAGTTTTTGCAATGACAGATAAAACTTGATTTGATTGTAGCCGTATTAGTGCAATTGTGACAGAGAAAATTGAGTACTGTCCGTGATACTTTTTTTATTTGCACTAACATACAATTTTTCAGGACAAGCTTTCGGGGTATGTCCCCTTCTTCAAGGTCCAAGCAGTACTGATTCACAAATTTTTAAGCAGAATGTTAAAGAAGAAAAAAAAAAAAAAAAGAGAAAACCAAACACATACAAATCAATGGTAATAAAGATAGCAGCAGAGTTAGTGAGATAAGACAGAGGGAGAGCTAGGGGGGAATGCAGGGGGGGGGATACCGCTCTGTGTTTAGTATCCCCCCCCCCTGCATTCCCCCCTAGCTCTCCCTCTGTCTTATCTCACTAACTCTGCTGCTATCTTTATTACCATTGATTTGTATGTGTTTGGTTTTCTCTTTTTTTTTTTTTCTTCTTCTTTAACATTCTGCTTAAAAATTTGTGAATCAGTACTGCTTGGACCTTGAAGAAGGGGACATACCCCGAAAGCTTGTCCTGAAAAATTGTATGTTAGTGCAAATAAAAAAAAGTATCACGGACAGTACTCCATTTTCACAGATAAAACTTGAAGGTTTCTCACAAACATCCACATATAGCAAAACTCTTCTGATTCAAAAATAACAGGGAGCTCAAGATGTACAGTAATGCCACATACACACGGTCAGACTTTTCGACCGGACTTGTCCGACGGACGCCGACGGACCAAATCCGGTGGACAATCCGATCGTGTGTGGGCTTCACCGGACCTTCAGCGGACTTAACCAGTCGCAAATCTGACCGACTTTAGATTTGGAACCTGCTACATATCTTTACGTCGTAACTCCGCCGGACCCAGAAATCCGCTCGTTTGTATGCTAGTCTGACGGACAAAAACCCACGCTAGGGCAGCTATTGGCTACTGGCTATCAACTTCCTTATTTTAGTCCGGTGTACGTCATCACGTATAAATCCGTTGGACTTTGGTGTGATCGTGTGTAGGCAAGTCCGGTCGTTAGAAAGTCTGTTGAAAGTCCGCCAAAAGTCAGTCGAAAGTCTGTCGGACGGGCTGTCGGACTTTTGTAGCTGAAAAGTCCGACCGTATGTACGTGGCATAAGTCCAATTTATTGAGACCACAGGGCTCTTACCTCCCAGTAGCATAAAAATTGCTTTTTACCACCAGGGATGGATAAAAGTAACCCATCGTGGGCATTGCTGTATGGGAGTCCTTCTGTAGGCGCTCTATCAGTATATTCTACAGAGCTACACTGTCAGACTGGCAGTGATCAAAAATGCTGCCAGCGTCTCTTGTATGAATAAAACCTGCAAACAGCTGTTGCAGACTGCATTTATAAATATATTACAACAATATTGTTGTAAAGTATTTTGGCTACAAGTCAAATGAAATAAGCCTACACGTAGTTTTGATTTCAGTCTGTATGAATGAACACCATTATAAAACCTGTTCCTATTTAAAGTGGGAAGTGGGAAGTTTTTTGTATTGTTCATATTCTAATAGTTGAAATTGAGCCATTGAAAATAGGAAATGTAAAAAAAAAGAACAAAATACTGCTGATGGGAGCCTCCAGGGAAAGGGAAGCAACTGAAAGCGGGCTGAAGCTTGGAACTCAGATTTTAAGCCTTAGAACTTGTTTACAAAGGTGGCCTGGGAAGGGGGGATTGTGATTGTTAAAAACAAGTTGTTGATCCACATTGTTATCAGCTCCCAATATCCCCCCCCCCCCCCAAATGCTCCTTGGAAAGTTGACATGTCTGTATACATTGGTGCATTAAATTGCAGAAAATTTGCTTTTACCAGGGGGGACCTGCGATTATGCCTGCGATTATGTGATCTCCAGTATTTTAAACCCCCCTATGGGGGGTGGACCCTGCACACCGTTCACTGTAGTAGACGTGAGGTGCACCAAGATGGCACCGACTCAGACGACGTCATGTGACAAAACATGTAAGGCGGAGCTTGGTACGTACTCACCTCACTTCTGGTTGCAGAGTTCCGGTCTGTGGAGCGCACGCCGGTCCAGAGCTCATGGTTTGCAACCAGGGCACGCTAGCTTCATACTTGACTGAGTCAAGTCACAAACCATTTGGATTTTCACTGTGAGTGCCCCTCTCATTGGTTTATGAGGATACCCTGTGTTTTTTGATACGGAAGAAACGATTATTACAGCAAAAGAGATCCACCCCAGGAGGGGCTGAGGGACCAGGATACCACAGTATTTGCCAAGCCAAGGTGGAGGTGCCTGCTCTGGATACAGCCAGTACACTCATTACATGCGTCTTACCCCTGCAGGGGTGCAAGAATCTGGTGAGTGGGGAACTGAAGGGGAGTGTGGAAGTCACTTGATTTTCTGCACACCGGTGGATAAATCCAGACACGAGTCACTTTGGACAAGCACAAGTCACTTTATAATTTGCGATTTTTTGCACTATCTAGGATTGAATTTTATTGTTGATTTTTTACCTATTTTTCATATTTTCTTTTTGACACTTTTTTCACTGGACTTTTATTTTATTCATTTTTATTCAAATCATAACCAATTTCTCATCAATTTATCATATATGATTTTATACAAGTATTATATAATGTTTGGGATGTATTATGAAGGATGAATTTTGTTCTTGATGATCTGATGAGATCACTATCACCCTTTGCACAATAAATTTAGGACTGGGTGTTGTAGATGTGGTTATAAACAGCACAATTAATAGAGCTACAATAGTACACTATCCAATATAGGTCAGAGGTTAAGCACATTTTTTAATACAATTTCTTTGTAGCGTGACCCATTGGAGAATAACCGCTAGCCGTCTATTGCACATTCACCTGGGAGGAGTGATTCACTGTAGGGAATCGCCCTTCAGGTGACGGGAAACGCTACCTTCAGCAACTAATATCCACCTATTGCATACTCACCTGGGAGGAGTGATTCACTGGAGAGGATCACTCTTCAGGTGACAGGCAGCGCCACCCACCCCTTCATACATACAACCTTTACGATTTGCATATGCTCACCAAAATGAGACAATAGAAGATTGGAAAAACGTTGCCTGATCTGATGAGGTTTGATTTCAGCTGCAACATTCAGATGGTAGGGTCAGAATTTGGTGTAAATAATATGAAAGCATGGATCCATCCTACCTTGTATCAATGGTTCAGGCTGGTGGTGTAATGGTGTGGGGGACATTTTCTTGGCACACTTTGGGCCCCTTAGTACCAATAGAGCAATGTTTAAATGCCACGGCCTACCTGAGTATTGTTGCTGATCATGTCCTTCCCTTTATGATTAAAATTGTACCCATCTTATGATAACTACTTCCAGCAGGATAATGCACCATGTCACAAAGCTCAGATCATCTCACCACTGGTTTCTTGAACATGACAATGAGGTCACTGTACTCCAATGGCCTCCAGTCACCAGATCTCAATCCAATAGAGCACCTTTGGGATGTGGTGGAGCGGGAAATCAGCATCAT
Organism: Aquarana catesbeiana; assembly: GCF_042186555.1. Lineage (NCBI taxonomy): Eukaryota > Metazoa > Chordata > Amphibia > Anura > Ranidae > Aquarana > Aquarana catesbeiana. The sequence continues at coordinate 254,087,919 of NC_133330.1, forward strand.
GGATGTGCAGCCAACAGATCTCTTCCTCAGAGATTTTGGAACAAAATCTCAGGAATGTTTCCAAACCTTGTTAAATCTATGCCACAAAGAATTAAGGCAGTTCTGAAGACAAAATGGGGTCCAGCCCGTTACTGCACTAGCAAGGTGTACCTAATAAAGTGGTCGGTGAGTGTATATCCCTTATGGTAGCATATACAATAGTTATGCAATCCAATACGTTTAAACTTTGTTACAGGTTGAGCAATGATCTTAAAACAAGTGTGGCCATTATATTGCTTTTCATACAGTAATTTATATTTGTTCCATCACGTAGCCTTCTAACTGCACAATAACGTTTTATTTTCGAAATTTTATTATCGACTGTATGATCACATTAACGTTTATATACAGGGATATGAAACAAAGTTCAAAAGGCATACTTTGCCCCAGGAATATAAAAGGTACATCTGTAGTAAACAGTGTCTAGGCAAAGGACAAAATAATGAACCGTCTTTACAAGAAAGGTAGTATGGTTTTCTATACACAGAAATATCAATGTGTTATGAACTGCACAAACTAATACAGTTAAAGGATCACTTTAATTACAGTATTTAGTTCCAAATGTGGAAAGTACATGCAGTAATTTGTCCCATCTTTCTAGGTGCCCTGAACCACCAGCTGCAATGTTGAACGGGGCGCCCCAAACCCCCCGCCCCCCCTCCCTTGGCACACAACTGCCCGACACCACAACAAGCAAGGAGATGGCTGCTTAGCTAACAAGCACCTGGATCCCTGCACTTGCCTAAGGCAAGCAGCAGCAAAGAGGATACCTGTAGGCATGTCCCTCTGCATCCCTTGCGCCGTTGCTGTGTCTGACATTGCACCTAGTGTTATAGGATGGCCAGGAAAACGAGGACAAGGTACTACACACTCTTTTATCCCTTCGGGAACTTTTTTAGAGAAATCATCCCACATTACTTTTTGAATTATGAAGCAGCTGCTTTAATTTGTAAGCAATTTCTGAAACGTATATGCGCACAAAACAAACCCTTTTTTCTAGAAAACATTTTTTTTTTTCCAATTTGTTCCCTGCAAATATATTTTTCTGTGGAATGCTATAGTGCTACATTTAACAAGCCTGTAATTTCTTCTGTTCCAGGTTACTTGCCATTGCATTGTGCTGCAGCATGGGGTCATCTAGAGGTATTAAAGACTCTAGTAGAACTAGGAGGTGATATCTTGCTATTCAATTTCAGAGGAGAAAAGGCATGTGATATTGCTGCCAGATATAACAAGACAGACTGTGCTGATTTTCTCCAGTGGGCTGGTAAGTGATTCTCCTTCCATAATCACCTATATTTTTTGGGTAAGCATAATGGTGGTCATACATGAAGCAATTTTATGTATGATCGTGTTATCGGACGATTTACTGTCCGGGAGAAAATACGAACGATCAGCCACCAACATACTAACTGAAATTGTTAGATATCATCAGACCATATACTCAAAACCAATGGAAAGCAAGTTTAGAATAGGATAGAACTGATCAACTCATTTTGATCCTACAGTAATCTAAAAAAAAAAAAACAAAGACCTTTATGTACTTGTACATTAGTACTTTATTTTTGGTATAAAATAAACAATTTGCATTCTCAACTTTTTATTTGTTTTTATACTTTACAAAAGATATTTCTCTGTACAAACATATAATTTATAGTATTTAGAACATGAACGTGTTAGGTATAAATAAAAAAATATTGCTAAAATTTGATAAATTATGTTTTTGTTTACTAAATGTTGCTTTCAAATTTGTCTTGATTAAAAACAAATCATATGTCACACCCCCTTGCCTCTCAAAGTAATAAAATTCACCAGACCAATCAAAATCATTTCAATTATTTTAATCTGTTTTGCTCAAAATCAATCAATGACACGGTGTCCTTTCTATAATTCATAGATTCAATCATGCTGTGTGATTCTTTGAAGAATCCTTCGATCAGATCGTTATGCATATGACCACCATAATGGGCCAATGAGGCTATTTTTTCCCTAGAATCTCTGTGTTAAGCTGGTGTAGCGATACCTCCTAAAGAGCTGCTGGATTTATGGGTCCCCCTTAACCTGTGCTGCCAGGCAACGCGCATATTCGGCAAGCACTCATAGGTCAAAACCAGTCAATAGACTTGGTTTTGATTATTTATTAGGGGATGTACAGGTCCCTCGTGCTAACAGGGTGTCATAGCCAAGCCTAACTGAGACTCCAGGGGGTGAGGAAGTCTCTGGCTCCTTCTCTTCTCCTTCTATCTCTTTCTTTCTCTCAGCAGCACACCTGCCTGGAGGCAGAGCCCCCCAGCACATGGGTCCCCTCCAGGCCTCTGGATCCGGGACTCTGCCCCTCACTGGCCAGGCTCTAGAATATTTATAGGGCATTCTCCATTTACTAGGTGGCCTTTCTCCCAGGGGTTGGTAGAGTCCCCATGAATATTCGGGCTGAGGTCTCCACCCCTCCGCCCACTAAATTCTGGAATCTTCTAGAAGTTTCCAGAAGCCAGGGGGAGGTGACTGAGACCCAGCCCTCAGAGCCTGCCAGCTAAACTACACATGACCCTGAATAACCTAGCTTTACATGCTATAGTGAAGCCTGACTAAATTTACCTACGCTAACCAACTATGTACGCAAGGGGGTGCTACACACAGTGTGAACAGCTGGAGCTTCCACTTTTCATGAGTATTCGAGAATGGCGCATCCCCAGCTACCCACAACTGCCTGGGCTACCACATCACATATCCCAGAAGTTTTTGGGGCAATCTATGCTGCATCACACTGGCCTTATGTCAGGCAATCTACACCACTCTGCTTATGAGCCACAGTGCATCATCAGGGGGCCTACTGCAGGAACAAGGAAGAGATGACAGACAGAAGAGAACATGGTGGAGCAGGACCCAGCTTTTAGCAGTGACATACACCAGACAACGCTGGATTTAAGCGGGTATGTTTTTTAAAGGCAACCCAGCAGACAAGGTAACGCGACAGAAAAAAAGGGGGAGCAACGTTTTCCTTTAACAACAAATCACACATTGAAACATTTAGACTATTTCCCTCTTGTTCATAAAACCCCACAATATAACACCATACATCATTGTCCATAGGGGATTCAACAAACGGAGAGTAGTTATTATACTTAGTTTAAATAAATATTTTAGACATGTTCATTTTTAATTATACAGCTCCATAGTAATGCCTCCTACGCTATTACTACACTATTAGTGTCTATAACAAGCGCACTGATCTGTGTAGCTGTGCTGTTCTATAAACAGTTTATTGGTAATAGCATCATGCAGCATTTCCTATGTACTGGTAGGTTCCATCAGTAACCGTATCTGTGGAGATTAAGCTTGTTCCCTTTTCTGGGGTAAAAAAAGGCCTTATAATTCCTTTTCTAATAATAACATTGGAAACAACTCTCGGTTGTACCAGTGAGGCCAGTAAAATACCAGACATGTGGCAACTGTAGTCATGCACACAGAGATTGTGAAACTGGCCATAGCTTGTTTGGCTGTATTCCTGTCTTTTTTTTTTTAGCATTTAGTAATGGTGTAATTTTTCATTCCAGAGTGATGGAAATTCTTACTGACTCTTATAGGAAAACTCTGATGAAAATACACAGGCTCCCATTGCTGATCCCTCTTTCTCAAAATGCTAGTAGCCTAGCTGCCTGCTTATCCAGTGGTTTTAATACTTTCTTAGTCACTGTTCTAGAACAGCAATCTCCCAACCTTTTTGGCACCAGGGACCGGTTTCATGTCAGCCACTTTTCCCAGGGAGGTGTGCGGGGAGGATTTTGCAGGAGGGGTTATTTACGGAGTCTGTCCTAGCCCCCTTTTACAGCACAGTCCCCCCTTTATATCCGTGTCCTCAGTTCCCCTTCACATCACAGCCCCCTTTACATAACAGTGCCCCCTTTACATCACAGTGCCCCTTTACATTAATGTAATGGGGACTTCTCTGTAAAGGGGGCACTGTTATGTAAAGGGGACTGCTCTGTAAGGGGGCGGCACTGTTATGTAAAGGGGGGCTGGGATGTAAAGGGTATTGCACTGCAAAGGGGGCACTGCCATAAAAAGGGGACTGCACTGTAAAGGGGCACTGTAATGATTACAGTTCAGTCCCCTTTATATTACAGTGCCCCTAGCAATCACAGCCTCCTCCATCACAGTGCCCCTGCAGTCTGCCCCTCCTTTCCTCTCTAACATGCCATTTCCCTATTCTAATTCTCCCAGGTCCCCCACCCACCTGACAATGTCATCCTATCAGTAGGGCAGGGGGCAGGAAAGGGCTCTCCATTCTGACCTGCAGCTCCTCCCTCCCCCTGCCCTGCTGATTGGATGACATCGTTGACCGGGTGGGTGGAGGAGTCGGGAGAGGACAAACGTGCATGGCTGCACAGCAGGGGGTGAGCTGTCCCGTGGAGGTGACTGCGGTCTGTGAATGCCCCGTGCAGACTGCGGTCGCCGCTCAGCTCCAGCTGTGCGACCTGACATCATCAGCACTGGTCCGCAGCCTGGGGGTTGGGGACCCCTGTCCTAGAACATATATGTAGGTCAGAAGTTCTGTCTTTACTCTACTTCACTGTATACATAGAAGAGATTAGTTTAACCTCCACCCTGGAGCTTGGTGCAAGATCCTAGTTTCTCCTTCTCTAAAAACATGCCAATCAAAAAATGGAGACCACACATGGGACATTCAGGCTTGAACACCTTTTTTTTAAAACCAGTGAATTAAGAATTATTCACTGCCAACTTACAAAAATCAAAAATAACTTTTCCCCTTTTTTGAGATAGTTGGCTTTTTCATTTAAATTACACTGTATATTATTTTTTTATGATGTTAGTAAGAGATATCATTAAGTAACTGCCCATTTTCTGGGCATGTAGATATATAATTACGTATGATCTTGGGTAATGCTTCCTCTTTAAATAGTGAGCCACTTATGCACATTGAGTAAGTTCCTGTTGTACTCTTCACGTGAGGGTCATACTCTGACCTATTTCTTACTTAATTAGTACATTATGGTGTGTGGTTTAAATATCGAACATGATAAAGTTGTACTATGTGTTAGACGTGAGGAAGAGGATGTGGAAACAGTCATGGTTGTATGTATGGGACGTGCTAGGTGAATAGTCACAGAGTAGGTGTGACATATTCTGTAGCTGTTTCTAATAATTAAGGGTTGCTATAGGGGTTAAAGTGTATATAAAGCAAATTTTAAGTTTTTGAATTTATATAATGTTAAAATCCTTGTAATTTTCTGCTTGTGTTCCATTGGCGAGATATCCCTTCACTTTCTGTCCCTGAGACACAATAGGAAATTAAGGAAAATCTCTCCAAATTTAGGGTAAATCACCCCTTAAGTGATTGACACCAAAACAGATACCCCTAGTGGAAGAATGTCTGTGATGGTTCTGCATTTCCTGCACTGCATTCAAAATGCACTGCACTTGTGATCTGCAGTGGGTGCCAGTGATAAGTTAAAGACACCCCAAATTCAGGTTGAAAATGCAGTGTGTTTGCCTGCACAGGATTGCATGGTACAAAAGCTGCAGCTCTCAGTGGCTAGGTGCAGGCGCCACCCAGTTCATTTTAAAGACAGGCCACCGGCGGCCGCAGGTATTGTTTGGCAACCTATCATAGTGAACAGGGTTGGAGGTTCCACCTAGCCACTTGGAGCCGCAGCAGGATTCAGAATATTCCTGCCTATACAATTTGTATCGGGCCACAATCGCCAATGTGAATGTAGCCTTAGAGACATCTGCTGGTTAAGGATATATCAATGGATCCGCGCTTCAGAATATTAAACGACTGCTGCCCCCCTATGTGAGTAGGGAACACCTCAGTGTAAGCCCAAGAAAATAAGATCAAAATATAGGAGATGGCGCTGTGTTATGAAGAGGGAATATTGATGTGAAATAATTCTAATTTCTAAAGTGACGGATGCTCCAGTGCGGTGATTCAATCCCTACACAAATGTGAATAAACTAACAAAAAAAAAACAAAACACACAAAACAAACACACAACTCCTCTGACATCTTCAGCTCAGCTGACAGTAATGTCAGAGGAGTTGTGTGTTTGGAGAGAAAGAGAGACACAGCGGCCTGCTGTGTGAGAGGATCCATTGCTGGGTGGATGTCCGGCTGGGAATTGTATTGCAACAAGGGACAGCGAATCCCCCCTCTTCCCCCTCGTGAGTGGACTATCCGGATCGGGCTACGTGGAAGGACACCGACACCTGTGGAATCGAAAGGAGATTAACATCTGAGGATTAATACTCTACGCTCATACCCCTGCAGGGGCAGAGCGCTCCGGTGAGTGTAATCACATCAGGGGGAGATTGTCAATAATTACTGCACAGTTTTCCACTATTAAGGAAAGATTTCCTGGGAGACACGTTATATCATTTTTATGAACATTTTGCACTGCACGTTATATCATCTTTATGAACATTTTATACTGCACATCATATGGGACTTTCTTTTTGATATATAGTCAGTTGAGGATTTGTTTTAAATAATTATTATATATATCTTCTAGCTTTTTTGCACATTATTGCACAGTGGTCTGAACACCACGGTATTTATAGAGCATAACTTGGCACTTGTCAATTTGTATTTTTCAAACAGAGGATTGGATCTATATAAGTTTTATCAGCACATGGTTTATAGTGTTTATAGTGTATGATTTTCTGTGTTTGTTTATTATATGGGATTATAATTAATTATAATAAACTAAGCACTTATCACTTTATATTTACAATATACACTATTATAATTCTTGGTTTATTTTATTTTAATTTATTTAATTGATTATCACACTAGTTTATTCACATTTGTGTAGGGATTGAATCACCGCACTGGAGCATCCGTCACTTTAGAAATTAGAATTATTTCACATCAATACTCCCTCTTCATAACACAGCGCCATCTCCTATATTTTGATCTTATCTGCTGTTTAAGGGCTAGAAGGCTGTCAAGATCTGCTTCCCATAAAAAGTTTTGCAATATCCATAACCCCTGTAGAACGCTGAAGATACTTACAGCTATAGAGGCGAGCAAAGGCTAGTTTTAAAGTGTGCATAGCATGGGCACAGGTTCACCTAAAGTTGTGCTTCATTAAGGCAGCCTACTTATTGCTTTAACCAGTTGCCAACATGGCACTGTAGCTTTACTGCTACAGTGTGGGCCAGCTGTGCAGCATCATGTGTGTGTGTATATATACAGTATCTCACAAAAGTAAGTAAACCCTCTCACATTTTTGTAAATATTTTATTATATCTTTTCATGTGACAACACTGAAGAAATTACACTTTGCTACAATGTAAAGTAGTGAGTGAGTAGTAGTAGTAGTAGTGAGCTTGTATAATAGTGTAAATTTGCTGTCCCCACTCAACACACAGCCATTAACGTCTAAACCGCTGGCAATAAAAGTGAGTACACCCCTAATGTGAAAATGTCATCGGGTTTGAGCAGTGGCGGCCCATCCATAGGGGGCACTCGGGCGCCGCCCCCCCAGCTGTAAAAAAAAAAAAAAAAAAATGTCACTTTAAGAGTGACCAGGCACTGGAAATGCGGCGGTCTATGGGAAGCTTCCCAGCCTGCAATCAGGTGATTTGCCCGTGTTAAGGGCATGTGCAGGCCCGCACCCACTCCCACTCTACTTTCATTTGTCAGTATATCTAGTAGTTGCATGGGATTGGCACGGTGGGGACCGGAGGAGAGGACAGTGGGCGTGGGCGGTGCTACAACATCACTTTCGGTTTCTCAGCCACAGTGAGGGTCGACTGGAGTGCGTGCAGCGCCATTGAAGGTAAGTGCTGGCTGCGCTGCCTTGTCATCACTGAGGCCCAAAGCAGCTGCCATTTAAGCCCTGCGCTGCCCACAGGTTTTCGCAGAGTAGCGAGTGCAGCCAATCCCCCCCTGCTCTCCCAAGAGGCGGCCACATTGTGACAGGAGAGCGGGACAGCTGCGGGCTTCACGTGCTTGAGCCCGCTTCTCCCGCTTCTCCCTCTGTCAGGAGCTGCAGACCGAAGTGACAGTGAGTGAGTGGCGCCCCGCCCCACCTCGCCTGACAGTGACAGACCTGTGTAACACACAGCCGAGTGAAGTGTTCTGGCTGTGTGCTATGGGTCTGATAGCTGGAGACTGCACTCTGTTGTACCACCATGTCAGGTGATAAAGAACACCGTGGAGAGAAGAGGATTCGCATGTGCAGAGAATTGGGCTTACAGAGGTGAACATGGATAGGGGGTACAGAGGTGGATGGGGGGTACAGAGGTGGATGGGGGGTACAGAGGTGGATAGGGGGTACAGAGGTGGATGGGGGAGGGGGGTACAGAGGTGGATGGGGAGGTACAGAGGTAGATGGGGGGGGGTACAAAAATTGTGTTTAATTTCAATTTGTTACTTAAAGGGGTTGTAATCCCTTGTGTTTTTTTACAATTTAGTCATTTGTAAATAATAGAGCTAAGCCCAGGAGGTGTCTTGCAAAGGAGCTGAATTCCTGCAATTCACCTTTAACGACACTCTGCATTTTTCACACTCTGTATCCCCTGCATCCCTCATTACTTGCACTCTGCATCCCCTACGCCTAGGCTGGTCATATCTGCACTGTTCCTGTATCCTGCATTTGTGGGAAAAGCCTCGCTTTGACGTGCACCCTACCAGCCTTTGTTGTTGACATGATGCCCTATGCTGATCTGCATGGCTCAGAGCTCCAAACTTTTCATTGGATGCAGACACTGTTCAGATGACAATTTTCCATCCAGCTCGTTCAATTGAAAAACATCAGGTGGGGGGGGAAGGCGGAGGCCTCCCACAGAGCAAATTTCGTCCAATTCATTAGGAATGGGCCAACATTTGCATTGTGTATGGCCAGCTTTAAATAGATAACTAGGAATGAACAGGGTGGTTACTGGTGACAGTTGGATTTCCAGAAAAATTACTGAATTGAAATTCGCAATTTCCCTCACTGAGCTGCTTGGACAAAAAATCGACTAATTTTCTAATATTTAGAGGATGAGTGTTTTTTTTGAAGGGGTAGTATTTTATGGTTTCTTTTATTTAGTATTTTCCCTCTTTTTAGTGTGTTTGATCACTATTTGCTTACTGTCATTTTAGTTTACTATTTTTTTGCTGTCTGTATTTTCTTTCTGTGAAAAAAGAAATACAATAACAAGGCTAATGACAAGCCAGTTCCTGGCTCAAAAACCTGTCCAGAATAGTCTGAAGGAATTTCCATTACCTTCAAGAACCATCTTAATTTCACCTTCCTTATTGACTTTCATGCATTTTACAGACATATTGGAGAAATTGAAACTCTTAACTTAACTCATACAACCCCCTCATGTCATCAATTCAAAATGTGCAAATTGGTGATAATGTGCCTTTGTATTTAGGGCTTGTGTATACTTGTGTGAAGAAGGAGTGGGGGCATGGCCAAGCTACACTATGTCTGTCTATGAACGTACACAGCCCGGCTCAGGAGTGCACTTGTACAGGTTGCCCCATAGTATGAGGCTTGCTATGGGCGCACCCACTGAAAGAAGCACACCACACTGGCAGGGGACTGCCAAAGAAGAGAAAAGGGGCCAGCTCTGTGCAATATCGTTGCACAGAGCAGATAAGTATAAGCACTTTTTTTAATTTAATAGAAAAAAACTCTTCCCTTTAGAATTCTGTGACGCTTTCATTTAGGGCACCACTATTATTGCCCTAAAGGGATAAGGCTCCAGGTAGCGTTTCCTCTTCTCTGTAGTTTAGAGAAGTTAGCAATGTCATACTTACATCACACTTCCTACTGTATACAGGTATGATATGCACAGCTCCCTGTTGTGACCCCTCAATAGGCATTAATTACCAGCTATACAAATAGCTGCTCTCGGTCACACAACACTGTTTACAAGGAAAGAACACCTCTTAACACTGCTCACATACACTCCCACAATTCATTCATGGGCATTGTAGTTTTCATTACCCCCAAGTAAAGACATCAGATGTGACATACGGCATCTGTATAAATCCTCCTCCTGGTTACAGTACAGTTATTTGAAGAACGCAATGATATAACAAGGGAGAAAATGCAGGAAAAGTTTAAGAGTATGGCATTCATTTCAAAAGTGTTAAAAAAAACTTTTCAAAGTGGAGGGCAGGGAGATGGGAGTACAAAGTAAGGTGTTCTGGTGTTCAGCTTTAAATGTTCTATTGCTTTGTATCTTAGCCTAGACCTTCTCTTATATACTGCTAAGAAGCTTAAGCACTTGATACGGCACTGTGTTCATTTAACTGACAAATGCGCAGTCATGCAACAATGTACCCAAATAAAATTTATATCCTTTTTTACCCACAAATACAGCTTTCTTTTGGTGGTATTTAATCAACTCTGGGTTTTTCATTTTTTTGTTCTAGAAAAATAAAACAATATTTTTCACTTTCTGCTTTAAAACACATCCAACAAAAAAAATGTAAAAAATCACATTTCTTCATCAATTTAGGTCAATATGTATTCTGCTACATATTTTTGGTAAAAAAAAAATCCCAATAAGCGTATATAGATTTTATATTTTATTAAATTATTATTTTATTTTTACTAGTAATGGCGGCGATCAGCGACTTATAGTGGGACTGCGATATTGTGGCGGACAAATCGGACACCTAACTGACCCTTTTTTGGGGACCAGTGACACTAATACTAGTGCTAAAAATATCCGCTGTCACTGTACTAATGACACTGGCAGGGAAGGGGTTAACATCATGGGCGATTAAAGGGTTAACTGTGTGCCTGACCATATCTTCTGTACTGACAAAATGACAATCTGCCTTGTTCACATAGACAGACTGGCATTTTGTCAGTGTACCAAATGATTATCGGGCCCGGCGGACATCGGGTCCGCGGGACCTGCTTATCAACTCCCACTGTGTAAAATCACAGCAGGAGCGCACCCAAAACCTGGACATGCAGAATCATGTATATATACGTGATTCTGCACAGCGCGGCCACCCTGTATCAGTAAATCTGCTATGGGGCGGTCGGCAAGTGGTTAAAGTGGAATTTTATTCAGAAAATTAACCCCCTGCTAGATCACTACATGCTGACCCCTTTTGCAGGACATGTAAAACATTGAAAATAAGTGTCTATGCTGTTAAAAATCCAGTAATACACTGTCTCGTCCTGCTCTGCACATGTTCAGATGCTCTCCATTTTTAGCCACTTTTAGGCACTGCTGAATTTGTAGAGGCCGATCTGCTGGCATCCTTAAAAGTAGAATTAAACCGTCCTATCATTTACAGCCAAGGAAGCTGCTTCTGTTTTATATGCAACTGCCATGGTGCTGCACATGTGATCAGTTATAAATTGGTAAATCGGTGGGTTTAGTTCTGCTTTAAGATTTACTGCTGTTAAGGACCTTTGGGCTTCAGCAAAATGGCAGCCTCCAGCAAGAAGAAACAGGAGCAATGTTGGAGGCAATTTACAACACACACTAATTTTGGTAGCATAATTATTAATGTGGAATGTATGTTCCTTGCTAAAGAACATTCTTTTTTTTATCAAGTTCTTATGGGTGAAGTTCTGCTGTAAAGCAGAACTTCAGTTCTGTTACTGCTGGCCCTGCCCCTCTTACTGGTACTGCCATCTTTAATGGCCCAGTGCATGCGCAGATGTGCTGAAGCACTCTGTCAATCCTTCAAGACCTAACAGAACCCTGTAATAGATCTACAGTAGGGGGTCGGCCGATTATCAGATTGGCCGACTATCGGGGGCCGATATTTACATTTTTCAAATTATCGGTCAGAAACGTGCCGATATTGGTCAGCTGTTCTGCCCTTACAGCAGGGCCTTGAAGGCTGCTCTTGACAGAGCTGCAGCCACGGGCAAGCAGAGCGATAGTTGTGCCATCTCTCACCACCCGCCGGCATGTGGAAATTTACCCACTCGGACGCCACTGGGGAGAGGCTGCCAGAAGTAGTGTAAGTAGTGACAAGCTGCATATGGGTGGCAGGTGACAGTGGCAAGTAGCATGCTGCATCTGGCGGCAGATGACAGTGGCAAGTAGCATGCTGCATCTGGTGGCAGGTGACAGGAGCAAGTAACATGCTGCATCTGGTGGCAACAGGTGAGAGTACTGTACAGAATATCGGAAACTGATATCGGCTATCGGAGGAAGTGGTATGTGCTACCCTCTCCTTTACTTTTTCTAATCGCTCAGAGGCTGAGTCAGCTTCCGGTCCAGGCATATGGGTGAATCCTGACTGTAAAGTCAGGATTGATCCAGAGCCTAGACAGGTCATGTTAACTGACAGCAGGATTTAGCCCCTAAGAAAAGTAGGGTCAAAAAAACTTTGATTATACTTCTTTAAATATTCTATATCACTTTTATTCTTTATTTTTTTGTTGTAATACTCTAAAGAATTTGTAGCTTTTTTGTCCATTTTTGTTTGCTAATGACCCTTGATATACTGTTGCAGACATAGATCTTTGAGGCTAAGGGGTCTTATCTATAAAAGATTTGCATAACTATTTGTCCAATGAAACTGCAGGTAAGGGCCCATTCACACTAGAATGCAGTGCGGGAGAGCTGCACTGAATTCCAATCATACTGCCCTTGCAGATCTGCTGCAGGGGTCATTTCATAGTTAATGCTACCCCAAGGTCACAAACACAGTGTGACAAAAAGTACCATGCGATGCAGTTGCCATGCATTTCAAAAAGTATTGCATGCACTATTTTTGGTGCAGTGCAATTTCAGCCCATCCAAAATGAATGGGGCTGAAATCGCATTCCACAGAACTGCATGTCAATTGCACAGGAACCGCACAGCATTCCTGTGTGATTCACATGCAGTTCCTAGCTTGAATGGGCCCTTAATATGCTGGGCTTAAAAATGCAGAGCTTTTGCAGGTAAGAAAATGTTTTATTAAATAGGCCTTTAAGTGTCCATTCACACTGTTTTGGTCTGTTGCACTGTGTTGCATCAAAGCAGGTAATGCACCACAATTGATAGGAAAAGGGACATACACCGTAGTACATCGCAACACATGGTAGTGTGTTAGCACCGATTGTGGTGTGTGTCTGTATGGTGTGTTGCATGGGCCATTCATTTGTTGTGTGGCTCTCAGAGGTATTTATTTATTCCAAGTATGTATTCAGAGCAAACAACTTTACACAGCGCTTTTGTCACTTACCTGCTAGAGAGCGAACGGATGATAGGGCTCTCCCTTACACCTCCTGTCCTGTTTTTTTCCCCCGAGATTGATGACAGGGTAAGACAGGCCATTGAGTGGCAGGGGCACCTGTAGTAATCCTGGCCAGCAGAAGACCTAGATCTTACAGTGAAGTAGAAGCTGAAGAACAGGAGCTTGTGCCAGATGTCCTCACAGGACGTGCAGAGGCAGGTGGCAGGAATGTGGTCAGACATACAGAATCTGGCAACAGTCAGGCAGTGGAGGTACAGATTCAGAAGATGAGAGCGTAAACAGGAGCCAGGCCGAGCACAGGCAGAGGATGAGCCAAAGCAATAAGCAAGGTGTGGAATCAAGAAGCAGGCCAAAGGTCAGGTACCAGAAGGATTGAGATCAGGCATAATCAAAAGGCAAACCAGGTATAACACAGGAACAAGCAGGGTCTAGTCACGGGTCACAGGAGCTGACAATCACTCAGCAATGATCTTGAGCCTTGCAGTTCTTTAAATAACCCACTGGGCACCAATGTCCAGTCAATGTGCATGCTCCTGTGTAGCACCCCCCCTGACCTCCAGAGGAGTGGTAATGACCCCCAGAGACAGGGAGGGCAGACATTTCATCTCAGGGTGCAGATTTCTAGGTTATGTTGGTGGTGGACAGTGTATAAAAATGGGCGCCAGTCACTTTTATGCTGAAAAAAATGAGTTTAATGCTCAGAACAGTGAACAATTCAGGGAGAGAGGGGTAGGACACAGGACACCCCAAGGCAAAGCAGCAGACTAGCAGTCTCCTTTGTCAAAAAAGAAAGGTAGACAGAAGTACAGAAAAGAGCCTTTAAGTTGTAACCAGCAATCTGTACTTTTGTAGCAGTAGCTGTCTGCTATAGCAACTGAAGAAAAACTCACAAGAAGGTGCAGGAATTCTCTGGATGAGACCGTTTTGAGGTTTTCCCAGGCTCTCCACAGTTCCCCAGTCTATGGCAGAGTAATGTCTGGTACTTCATCTCAAGTCTTCATCCTTTCCTTGATGCCTCCAGGCAACAAACAGGCTCCCTCTGGCAGAGCCTCGAGTACATGACTAGGCCTTAGCCTTCAAGCCTACCCAGCACAGCAGTTTTACACACACACACACACACACACACACACACACACACACACCTGGGTGGGAGGACCCTAATCACTTGACCTCCCCCAGTTATATACTCTCTCCCAGCATGCTCAGTGGTCATGAAACTTATACTGATTAGCTGAGAGAAGTATGCATATTTATAACCTAGCTCTACTGCAGCTCATCATACTACTGCCAAAGGTAACCTTCTCACAGAAGGGAGGGACCACAGCCACACTAGGCTTAGGAGAAAACCCAAATGATCACAAAGACTACAAATCAGCCAGGTTAATTACCACCTAGCATAGCTAAATTTACTAGTAGCCCGTTTAAGACAAGGGGGCTACACTTCCATAAATGTGCTGACGCACTCTTTCATGTAGCAGAAGGGTCGGGACACCCCCCAGGCAAAGCACCTTCTCCCCATGTTGATGAGGACATAGCTTCTTCCCCACAACCCTTGCCTGATGGTTGTGGGAGCCTGCAAGCGGGGGCCTGGAAGCCCCCTTAAACATTAAGGGTGCCCCCCAGATACTGCCCCCCATGTGATTAACGCCTACTCATGCACAAAAAAAGTTCAGTAAAAATAAAAACACAAGTCTTTTATTTGAAAAAATTGCCCCCGATGTACATCCATTTTCAGTTACATTGTCCAGTGGTAAAGGTCCACGTCAATCATGAACGATGACTGACAGCCCACAAGGAAAAAAAGCCTGCAGACACATGATCAATCTCATTGTTTGCCTGGCGCTGAATGACTTCTCTGAGCCACCGTTGCTGAAAAAAACAAAAGCGCAGAGTTGCCTGGTGACATCATTGACCATAGATGCCCATGGGTATGTCCATATATGGTCAATACTGTCATCGGGTGACCCCGCCCCCTTGTGACATTGACAAAATATGGTCAATGACATCACCGGGTGACTCCCTGCCCCCTTATGACAGCATTGACGAAATCAGTGTTGCCAACCCCCCAAAGTGAAATTTACTGGCAGGATGCCGAAATTTACAAACGGCCCCAATTTTTTTTACTGGCACTGCAAAAAAGTACCTAAATTACAGTTTTCAGTGCCAAACAGTGCAAATATCAATATTTAAACTATAAACATATAGCTAGTGCGATTAGCAATGTGTTTAAGTTAAACAAAAGTAAAAAAAAAACATATTTCTCCATTGACATGAAGGTCAGGTTACTCTAACCCAGCCAGCACAGAGTTCCCTCTTACATCAGAGTCTGCAGGATTCCCCCTTACAGTGAAAGGAAACTCTTATGTAAAGGGGAACGCCACAGATCATGATCTAAGGGGGAACTCATATGTAGAGGTGGCTCTGGTGACCAGAGACCTCTTTATATCAGAGTCCACTGCTTTATCTTTACACCAGAGCTCCCACTTACATCAGGGTCTGCAGACTGAGTTCCCCCTTGCACTGTAAGGGGAATCCTGCAGACTCTGATGTAAAGGGGAACGCCAGAATCTCTGATGTGGGGGGCACTCTGGTGACCAGAGACCACCTACCGTAGAGTAAATACACTAAGGTAAGGGGAGATCACATAATGAAAAGCGCCTAGATCAGAAAGTTGAATTACCAAGTAGGAGTACCATCATCCCAAATGTCTAGTACAAGGAAAGGCAGGAGGTAGGGAACGGCCGCAGTTCGCTGCTTCTGTCGGCCAGTATCTCGATACCCCATGCAGGGAAGGAAACCCAAAGGGGGGAGGGGACTATTGCGGTACTAGTGTAGCCAAATATTTAGTAGGAGAAAGTAAAAGAGGAAGGTAATAATATGATAAAATTCCATTTTAATTGAAAACATGGTTAAAAAGTTATAACAGTGTCACATACAGTTGTAGTTAAAAGCAAAGGCAGTAAATACAACCAAGAGGATTACACCCCATAATGGTGGTGGGCACAAATAAAGCTTGGATTCTCGACCGGTTTCGCGGTTTTCACCGCTTCCTCAGGAGAGCAATATCTGTGGTACAACATATAATAATTGTAATGAATACACAATTCAAGGGATACATGAAAACATTATTGTTGCAGCAAAATCACTAGAAAGTACATTGGACAAAAAAATATACAATATGAGTACAAAAAGGATGAGCTCACCCGTTCAGTAGTTCTCTGTGGGTGTGTAAAGCCCCAAGTAATTCCCCCTGCGGCGGACACAGGGGATAGTAAACAGCCTCTGGATGAATAAATTTGGGTAATAGAGTTATATAGGTCAATGGACTAGGGGATCCGTAAAAAGGAAATTAGAATAAGGGGGTGCCAATAGTGTACCTCTAAGATTGAAACCGGTGTGCAAGGAGAAGAAACAGGGAACGGGTAAGGATAGAGAGTAAAGGGAGGGAGAAACAGAAGGGGGAGGGGGAGGAAAGGGAAGGAAAAAAAAAAAAGGGGGGGGGGGAAAGAGGGAAGGGGGGAGGGGAAAAAGGAAAAAATGAGGGGGGGGGAAGGGCAGTATAAGGGGAGGGAGGGAGGAAGGAAAGATAAAGGGAGAAATGAGGGAGGGGAGCAGTATGGGGGGGAAGGGAAAGAAAGGGGGGGGGAGAGGAGGGGGGGGAAAGAGGAGGTGGGAGAAGTGGGGGAAGCGGAAAAAGGGGGGGGGGAAAAGGGGAAAGGGGGAGGACAAGGGAAAAGGGGGGAGGCAGTAAGGTCAGTAAGAGGAAAAAACCCACTCCTTGCAACAATTAAGAGAGAAAATCAGAAGGGAAAAAAAAAAAAAAAAAAAAAAAAATTGCACGCAGATGTAGAGAGCTGGCACTCACCCCTAAAGTATTAATCTGTTACAGACGCATAAGCTGGAATGGATGAGGACATATGGTAGGTAAGAAGAAGTCAACAGCCACTGTTCGGTTGGCAATAGGGACCCCCCAAGAGGACTGGAAAAATTGGTGTGTGCAGAAAGAGGTCACAGCAGCAACTGCAGATTAAAATTTATAATAGGGTTTACCATCCACAAACAATGTATAGGGGGATTTACCCACCGGTAGAGAGCAATGAAGATGACAAACTGGGGTTAAAGTTTGCTAATTAGAGATCATGTGGAATGGCGATGGAAGCGGGTTGGAAGGTATCAGGGAGGCACTCTGATATGATAATAAACAAAAATACAGGTGGCGTTGTATGAAGAGACCGTATACCGGGACTTAATGTTAAGCAGAGGTGCCAAACAAGAAAGGGGGTCTATCTGCAAGTAGGGAGAATGGGGAGGGAGAGGGGGGGGGGGCGGCAGAGCTTACCCGCAAAGATGGTCCTCAGCTGGCTCAGCGTCAGGAGGCTGTAGGCTCGTATAGCGGCTATGACCGGCCGCTATAAGAGCACCCCAACCCGGAAGTCAGGGACGGCGTGGAGGGCGGTCCCTGACGTCACCGGGTCTGTTCGCCCGCACTGCGCAGGTGCATAGTTAAGTGCTACTGCGCAAGCGCGCGCTCCTGTCAAAGGGATTCGAGTTCCCAGACAAGGGAGACACAAGCAGCCCAAAGGCTGCCAGGGCGAGCATGTGTCCCGCCGCAGAAAGAGGACTCGAGGCGGAACAGAGCCATCAGAGACTGATAATGGGAAAGAGGTCATCCTTGCACAGCAAAACAAATGAAAAATACTAATACAGCAAAGTAGTAACATTAAACGAAACAAAAAACAGTACATAATTCTGTATCTAAGCAACAGGAGGTCAAACAACAACAGCATTGAGAGTTTCACTTAAAGCAGGAGGCATCATAGATAGTATTGGGACCCAATGATGAGAGAGGGGGGAAAAGGGGAAGGTAAGCAGGGCCAGGTGAAAAGTCGGAAAGGGAGGGGGGGGGGGGAACGGGGAGGGGGGAAAGAAAGGGGAGGACCATGGGGGGGAAAAAAAGGGGGGGGGGGGGAGGGGAGGGGGGGGGAAAACAAGGGGAGATAAGGGGGGGGGGAGGGGAGGGGGGGGGAAAACAAGGGGAGATAAGGGGGGGGGGAAAGAAGGGAAGGGAGGAAAAGGAAAAGGGAAGGGAGGGAGGGGGAAAAAAGGAGAATGGGGGAAACAAGGGAGGTAAGGCAAACAAGACCTGATGAAAGACCTCATAAGAAGGCCTTGTAGGACACTGATTCATTTAGGCCAGGAGGGATGGTGGCATTGAGTCGCTCGATCCAGAGGGATTCCCTCTGGAGTATCGAGCGATCCAATCGCCACCCCTGGGATTGGGTTCGACCACCTCTAGTACCAGAAATTTGGCCACGGAGTTATTGAATCTATGGTGTAGGCCGATATGTCGGCCGATAGTAGTCAATTTGCCATTTTCTGAGTCATACAGGTGGTCACCGATTCTCTGCCTGAATTCCCTAATTGTTTTGCCCATGTAAAAGGCTTTGCATACGCAGTTCATGAGATAGACCACCCCTTTTGTACCGCAGTTGGCGAAGGTCCGTGGGACCAAGGTCTCGCCGTTGGGTAACGTCACAGTTCTGCTTTCGTGGACCCCAAGGGCACCGGGGACATTCCCACATTGGAAGGTGCCGTTGGGGCCACTCCTCACAGATTTAGTGGGGTTGTAGTGACTGGCGGTAAGTTGATCACGCAGTGACCGTGCTCTACGGAAGACCCACTTCCGGTGTATGTCTGATATATTTGGTCAGTACGTGATGATCAGCCAAAAGGTGCCAGTGTTTGGTTAGAATATTACGAAGTATGTTATGGTGTACAGAGTAGGTCGTGATAAGTCTTACGGTTTCTGTGGGGGGGGAGGGTTTCTTGCCTTTAAACAGTAAGGCAGTCCGTGGGCGTGATAAGGACTTATTGAATGCTTTACGCAAATTGGTGGAGGAGTAGCCTCGTCGTAGGAGGCGTTCGCGTAGTGCTTTGGCCTGACGTAAGAAGTCACTGTGATGTGTGCAGTTCCTACGTAAACGTAGATATTGGGCATAGGGAATGCTCCGTACCAGGGAATTCGGATGAGCACTGGTGGCAAACAACAAGGTGTTACCGGCCGTGGGTTTTCTGTAGAGGTCGGTGCCCAACGTTCCGTCCGGTTGTTTGATGATCAGTAAAATCTAGAAAGGGGATTTGCCTCAGTCTCAATTTTAAAAGTAAATTTGAGATTTAAATCGTTATTATCCAGTTGACGTAAGATTGTAAGAGTTTGTCCCTAGGACCCGTCCATACCATGAAAGATCATCAATAAAACGATACCATAAAAGGATATCGTTTAAAAATTCTGTATATTGGTCATGAGCATGGATATGTCGCTCCCAGCCGCCTAAATATAAGTTTGCATATGCTGGGGCACATGACGTCCCCATTGCAACACCTTGTATTTGTAAAAATAATTGATCATTAAACGTGAAGTAGTTTTTAGTCAATATAAAGTGCAATAATGTCAATATAAACTGGTTAAAGGGCCAGGTCGTTGTGTCTTGTTCGGCTAAGAAGGAACCAGCCGTCCGTACGCCCTGCTCGTGGGGGATACTAGAGTAAAGAGCCTCAATATCAATAGCCACGAGCAGGGCGTCCGGAGGGATCTGGGAATCCAGATCCCTCCGGACGCCCTGCTCGTGGCTATTGATATTGAGGCTCTTTACTCTAGTATCCCCCACGAGCAGGGCGTACGGACGGCTGGTTCCTTCTTAGCCGAACAAGACACAACGACCTGGCCCTTTAACCAGTTTATATTGACATTATTGCACTTTATATTGACTAAAAACTACTTCACGTTTAATGATCAATTATTTTTACAAATACAAGGTGTTGCAATGGGGACGTCATGTGCCCCAGCATATGCAAACTTATATTTAGGCGGCTGGGAGCGACATATCCATGCTCATGACCAATATACAGAATTTTTAAACGATATCCTTTTATGGTATCGTTTTATTGATGATCTTTTCATGGTATGGACGGGTCCTAGGGACAAACTCTTACAATTCTTACGTCAACTGGATAATAACGATTTAAATCTCAAATTTACTTTTAAAATTGAGACTGAGCAAATCCCCTTTCTAGATTTACTGATCATCAAACACCGGACGGAACGTTGGGCACCGACCTCTACAGAAAACCCACGGCCGGTAACACCTTGTTGTTTGCCACCAGTGCTCATCCGAATTCCCTGGTACGGAGCATTCCCTATGCCCAATATCTACGTTTACGTAGGAACTGCACACATCACAGTGACTTCTTACGTCAGGCCAAAGCACTACGCGAACGCCTCCTACGACGAGGCTACTCCTCCACCAATTTGCGTAAAGCATTCAATAAGTCCTTATCACGCCACGGACTGCCTTACTGTTTAAAGGCAAGAAACCCTCCCCCCCCACAGAAACCGTAAGACTTATCACGACCTACTCTGTACACCATAACATACTTCGTAATATTCTAACCAAACACTGGCACCTTTTGGCTGATCATCACGTACTGACCAAATATATCAGACATACACCGGAAGTGGTCTTCCGTAGAGCACGGTCACTGCGTGATCAACTTACCGCCAGTCACTACAACCCCACTAAATCTGTGAGGAGTGGCCCCAACGGCACCTTCCAATGTGGGGAATGTCCCCGGTGCCCTTGGGTCCACGAAAGCAGAACTGTGACGTTACCCAACGGCGAGACCTTTGGTCCCACGGACCTTCGCCAACTGCGGTACAAAAGGGGTGGTCTATCTCATGAACTGCGTATGCAAAGCCTTTTACGTGGGCAAAACAATTAGGGAATTCAGGCAGAGAATCGGTGACCACCTGTATGACTCAGAAAATGGCAAATTGACTACTATCGGCCGACATATCGGCCTACACCATAGATTCAATAACTCCGTGGCCAAATTTCTGGTACTAGAGGTGGTCGAACCCAATCCCAGGGGTGGCGATTGGGATCGCTCGATACTCCAGAGGGAATCCCTCTGGATCGAGCGACTCAATGCCACCATCCCTCCTGGCCTAAATGAATCAGTGTCCTACAAGGCCTTCTTATGAGGTCTTTCATCAGGTCTTGTTTGCCTTACCTCCCTTGTTTCCCCCATTCTCCTTTTTTCCCCCCTCCCTCCCCCCCCCTTTCCTTTCCTCCCTTCCCTTCTTTCCCCCCCCCCTTATCTCCCCTTGTTTTCCCCCCTCCCCTCCCCCCCCCCTTTTTTCCCCCCCATGGTCCTCCCCTTTCTTTCCCCCCCTCCCCGTTCCCCCCCCCCCCCCCCCTCCCTTTCCGACTTTTCACCTGGCCCAGCTTACCTTCCCCTTTTCCCCCTCTCTCATCATTGGGTCCCAATACTATCTATGATGCCTCCTGCTTTAAGTGAAACTCTCAATGCTGTTGTTGTTTGACCTCCTGTTGCTTAGATACAGAATTATGTACTGTTTTTTGTTTCGTTTAATGTTACTACTTTGCTGTATTAGTATTTTTCATTTGTTTTGCTGTGCAAGGATGACCTCTTTCCCATTATCAGTCTCTGATGGCTCTGTTCCGCCTCGAGTCCTCTTTCTGCGGCGGACACATGCTCGCCCTGGCAGCCTTTGGGCTGCTTGTGTCTCCTTGTCTGGGAACTCGAATCCCTTTGACAGGAGCGCGCGCTTGCGCAGTAGCACTTAACTATGCACCTGCGCAGTGCGGGCAAACAGACCCGGTGACGTCAGGGACCGCCCTCCACGCCGTCCCTGACTTCCGGGTTGGGGTGCTCTTATAGCGGCCGGTCATAGCCGCTATACGAGCCTACAGCCTCCTGACGCTGAGCCAGCTGAGGACCATCTTTGCGGGTAAGCTCTGCCGCCCCCCCCCCTCTCCCTCCCCATTCTCCCTACTTGCAGATAGACCCCCTTTCTTGTTTGGCACCTCTGCTTAACATTAAGTCCCGGTATACGGTCTCTTCATACAACGCCACCTGTATTTTTGTTTATTATCATATCAGAGTGCCTCCCTGATACCTTCCAACCCGCTTCCATCGCCATTCCACATGATCTCTAATTAGCAAACTTTAACCCCAGTTTGTCATCTTCATTGCTCTCTACCGGTGGGTAAATCCCCCTATACATTGTTTGTGGATGGTAACCCTATTATAAATTTTAATCTGCAGTTGCTGCTGTGACCTCTTTCTGCACACACCAATTTTTTCCAGTCCTCTTGGGGGGTCCCTATTGCCAACCGAACA
>NC_133330.1:254110847-254132612 GCF_042186555.1 Aquarana catesbeiana
GTGATCTTTTTATTCTAAGCAAAAAAATTGTGATTCTCATTTTGGCCAGAATCGTGCAGCTCTAGTGAGAGAGTGACAACAGTTGGTGGGATTATTCACAAATGGAAGAAAAACACAATAACTGTCAATCTCCTTCGATCTGTGGCTCCGTGCAAGATCTCACCTCATAGAGTCTCAATGATCATGAGAACGGTGAGGAATCAGCTTAGAACTACACAGGAGAATCTTGACAATGATCTCAAGGCAGCTGAGAACATAGTCACCAAGAAATAATCAGTAACACACTACGCTGTGAAGGACTGAAAGCCTGCAGTGCCCGCAAGGTCCCCCTGCTCAAGAAAGCACATGTAGAGTCCCATCTGAAGTTTGCCAATGAACATCTGAATGATTCAGAGAACTGTGTGAAAGTGTTGTGGTCAGATGAGACCAAAATCGAGCTCTTTGGCATCAACTCAACTCACCCTGTTTGGAGGAGGAGGAGGAGGAATGCTGCCTATGACCTCAAGAACACCATCCCACCACATGGAGATGGAAACCTTATGCTTGGGGGGGAGGGGGGGTTCTGCTAAGGGGACAGGACAACTTCACCGCATCAAAGGGACGACGGACGGGGCAATGTACCGTCAAATCTTGGGTGAGAACCTCCTTCCTTCAGCCAGGGCATTGAAAATGGGTCGTGCATGGGTATTACAGCATGACAATGACCCAAAACACACAGGCAAGGCAAAAAAGGAGTGGCTCAAAAAGAACCACATTAAGGTCCTGGAGTGGCCTAGCCAGTCCCCAGACCTTAATCCCATAGAAAATAAGAGGAGGGAGCTAAAGGTTCAAATGACCAAACATCAGCTTCGAAACCTTAATGACTTGGACAAAATCCCTCCTGAGATGTGTGCAAACCTGGTGGCCAACTACAAGAAATGTCCGACCTCTGATTAACAACAAAGATTTGCCATCAAGTACTAAGTCATGTTTTGCAAAGGGGTCAAATACTTATTTCACTCATTAAAATGCAAATTATATAACTTTTCTGAAATGCATTTTTCTGGATATTTTTTTTGTTATTCTGTGTCTCACTGTTAAAGGAAAACTCTGGGCAAAAATTTTTTTCCATGTTCTCGTTGCTGATCTCCTACCTTCACCAACTATGTCAGCCAAGTTCTTCTGAGCTCTGTAGTTCATCTGCAATAGCCTGCTGAACTTGCTAAAAAAAACATTATTGCCTGGTGATTTCCTGTTTGTAAGACCGCTGGCTGCTATCCCTCCAGTAACCTCAGCCAGAGGTCTGACGCCCCCTTGTAGTCCTTTGAAAGCGAGCAGGGAGCTCTATTTTCACCTGGCTCGCTGTAGTGGGCGGAGGGGATCTCTCACAGCCCCTGGTCTGTGCCACCCATAGAGGTGGCGTCCTTCTCTGCTCCCTCCTCCTCCCCGCCACCACCGCCCGCCATTTCTCTCCAGTGCGGGGAGAGTGACAGATCATCGGGATGACAGAGTGCATCTCGGGCTGATAGGTCTGTATGTGAGAACACTGCTCATGGCACAGCCTCGCCTCCCTGTACATTGGAACAGTCTATTACAATTCTGCTGGAGGGAGGTGGGGCTGTACCACGAGCGGTGTTCTCACATACGGAGCCATCAGCCTGAGATGCGCTGTCATCCTGAGTATCGGTAACTCTTCCCACTCTGCACCGATAAGGCACTGGTGTCACCGCACTGATATTACCGCACTGATGGGCACAGATAAGGCACTGGTGGTGGTCCCTGACATTTGACACTAGTGGACACTGACACGATGCACTGGTTTGCATTTATATTAAAATGCTTTGCATTTATAAGGCTGTAACCTATCATAGCGTGTGTTATGTATGGTTTGCTGGCTGCAGAATGAGGGTGTGATTTATGTTGAAGTGGTCGAGTTCACATTTACATGTACAAGACTATGTACCCTCCCACATTCACTCCTATCCCAAAGATTCATGTGAAATGTAGGCCGATTACAGTTAGAGAGAAGAGGATATGATGCAATCACTGTTCTAAGAGATCCTCCCTGCCTGAAAAGATTATGCATTTTTTGAATCACAGAGCTGACTTCCTGAAAATTAAATCAGACATATCTCTTAAACGATAAGAAATTTCACAAATGTAATAACGGTTTAGTGTTTTGTTTGTGTGTGTGGGGGCGTACTAATGGGGGATTTTTCGAAAATCCCAGAGTTGTGCTTTAAAATAAACCTACCATTAAAATTATAGACTGATCATTTGTCAGTGGGCAAATGTACAAAATCAGCAGGGGATCAAATACTTTTTTTTCCCTCACTGTACAATCACTTTAAAGCGGACCTTCAGTCATTTTTTTTTATCAACTTTTCATCTATTAAATCCTCTGCCCTTGTTGATTTAATGTTGGATAGTAAAACATTTTTTTTTTACCAGTAAATACCTTATACAGCCCACTTCCTGTTTGTCTGGTAAAAAGCCTAGGCTTATGACATCATGCACAGCTCTCTCTCCCCTGAGAATTTGCCAGGAAGGGAGGGGGGATGAGTCATAAGAGGGCCAATGAAAGATGCAAGGCTGCAGAGCTAGAGGTGTGCCTATGTGTGTCTTTGTAAACCCAGGAAGTGAACAGGCAGCAGCTTCAGCTGCCCACACAGTTAAAATGGATGCTGCCAGACTCAGTGGAGGGAGATTTCTACAGCATATTTGCCAAGTACAGAATCACAGTATATATAAAATATGCAAAGTGGTTGGAGGGAAGCTTCAGAATGGCAAATATGTTTTTATTACAAATTATGTGAGTAGACTGCAGTTCCTCTTTAACAAGTAAATCAGATGAAACAATTATTTGAAAAGTGTTTTTGCAAAAGTGTGTCTAAAACAATGGCCAGTAAACTATCATTTTAAAAAGAATAAAATCTAGGTACAAAAAGGTATTTGTCCTGACAGGTTCCCTAACAATTCCCTGGAAGACTATTGTTCAAAAAAATAAAAATAAATAAAAAACGCCTTTGTCTAGGTCTCACCTTTCCAGATCTCTTATAACATTGCCATGCTTAAAGCCCAACGCCATGAAATAAAAAAAAAAAAAAGATTAATCTAGGGCAGTGGTCGGAAACCTATGGCTTATGAGCCAGATGTGGCTCTTTTGATGGCTGCATCTGTCTCGCAGACAAATCTTTAATAAAAAAATTATTAACGTTAAAAATATAAAACATTCTCATGTATTTCAATCCATTCATTTCCAACCGCTCATGTTCATGGTTGCGGGTAAGGATGGGCTTTAGGTTCGGGTGTTCACCGCAAATTCGAAAGCTGCGGAACACCCTTTAAAAGTCTATGGGAGAAATCAAAAGTGCTAATTTTAAAGGCTTATATGCATGGTATTGTCATAAAAAGTGTTTGGGGACCTGGGTCCTGCCCCACCCCATGGGACATGTATCAATGCAAAAAAAAAGTTTTAAAAATGGCCGTGTTGTCAGAGGGGGGCGAAGTGTCACACGGTGAAAGAACCGAAGTGTCACACGGTGGAAGACTACCACTGAGGCGGATTGTGCGGATGGAGCGGAGAAGAAGCCGGAGGAAGATGTGAGACGAGAAGAGATGAAGAAGAACCGAACCGAAGTGTCACACGGTGGAAGACTACCACTGAGGCGGATTGTGCGGATGGAGCGGAGAAGAAGCTGGAGGAAGATGCGGGACGAGAAGAGATGAAGAAGATGATGGAGAAGAAGAAGATGGAGGAAGAAGAAGAACACCGAAGGAAGACCAGAAGAAAGAAGATGGAAGAAGAGGAGATTAATAAAGGACTTGTCAAAAACCGTCTCGTGTTTAACCTTTTTGACACTTTTTTTGTGAAATGGGGGGGGGCAGGATCTGGGGTTCACAAAGGGGGGGTCACACAGGGGAGGGCTGGGATCTGAGGGTCCCCTTGTTAAAGGGGGCTTCCAGATTCCGATAAGCCCCCCCGGCTGCAGACCCCCACAACCACCGGCAAGGGTTGTGGGAATGAGGCCCTTCTCCCCATCAACATGGGGACAAGGCGCTTTGGGGGGCTACCCCAAAGCACCCTCCCAATGTTGAGGGCATGTGACCTGGTATGGTTCAAGAGGGGGGGCGCTCTCTCTTCCCCCCCCCTCTTTTCCTGCGGTCTGCCAGGCTGCGTGCTCGGATAGGGGTCTAGTATGGATTTTTGGGGGGACCCCACGCCATTTTTTAAAAAAAATTTGGCGCGGGGTTCCCCTTAAAATCCATACCAGGTCTGAAGGGCCTGGTATGGAATTTAGGGGGACCCCCACGCATTTTTTTTTTTAAGTTTGGTTCAGGGTTCCCCTGTGGGGAAATTCCATGCCGTTTTTATTAATGAACTTTTATGTGTATTGCCGGACCGATAATTCATTATAGCCGGCGCTAGCGATAGTAGTTCTACATGACTTTTTTTCCTTTAGAAATGTCATTTTGCTGTCAGACTGTTCTAAACACGGGAAATATGCGTCCCTTTACAGGCATACTACCGTTAGCAACTGCATATCAACGTTATTAAAAAGAATTCAGAGGTCATGTCATGTTTGGCAACTTTGCCGTATTTCTTTGTTCTGTGATTTATCCCTTAATAAAGAACATCTGATTGTTAAAAAAAAGAATTCAGAGACTTATTGTACTTTAAAAGTGTTGGTCTTACATAAAATGCACACATTTACTTGAATTTAGTTTTAAACATATTGTATGGCTCTCACGGAATTACATTTTAAAATATGTGGCGTTCATGGCTCTCTCAGCCAAAAAGGTTCCCGACCCCTGGTCGAGGGGCATTAGGGAGAAATCACTTTATCCTTTGCACCAGCAGGGTCCTTCCAGCCCTGCGGTCAGTTCCCTGCAGCTCCCCTGTAAGCGGAGACCAAATCTAGGCACACTACAGCCTCCAGGCGGTACCCAATACAGGGTTAGTGACTGAGGCTCCGCCCACAGAATGGTGCTTCAGGCAGTGGAGGAGAATGCTGGAGGCGGCTGGAATAAGCGACATAGCCAGTTCTGAGGTCTGCTAGATGTAACAAAGCAAATAACCCTTGCAGTGTGGTGGGGGGAAGGTGGTTATTGCAAGGGGGATTTTTTTTTTATTTTTATGGAGTTGGGCTTTAAATGGAAAAGCCTAAAGATATTGAACAGGCTCTAATTCTACAAAAGGCACCAAGGAGTGTCTGCACAAGGGTTTAGATGCTCTCACCTGCAGGCCCAATACAAAGGTATAACAAGACATTCATCTAAACTGCAATGCAGGGCTACACACACACACACACAACAAATACTGCTTCAGGGGTGGTTCAAAATAGCACGTTGCAAACTTTGCCGCATGCCCTGCAAAATATGTACAAATATGTGCTGTAAATGCAAAGAAAATAGGACAGTGGACAAAAAAAACTGGGAGCAAACTTTCTAAACAAAGGGCCTGTTTACTGTCCTTTAGACTTTAGGAGAGCCGGACTATGGCCATTGGGAGTAGAAACTGCCCTGGCATCAGTGGGAGTAAGCAATGCATCTTTGGTATTAGGGAGAGGAACAGTGCCCCATCATTCGTGTCGGTGGGAGGAACAGTGTCCCATCATTGGGGTCAGCTTAACCTCCCCGGCGGTATGATTATTTCAGATTTTAGGTGCTGAAAGCGGTACCATTATTTTGCACATAAATTTGGCGTTTTATATTGTAGGCCTGTAATTCTTAGGAATAATTCACTTAAATCTGTCTATACCAGAGTCTAGTAGACATCCCGGGTATGATAAAGTTTGAAAAACGAAATAAAAAAATTATAATATAATAAATAACTATAAATAATTATAACAAATAATAATAAAAATTATTCAATAATGTAATCAAATAAAAAACACTGAAATCTGCTCAGTTGCAGAATTGTCGCTTTCATTACTTTTAGTGTTTGATGACAGATTTCCCCACAAATCACTATCGCTCAATCCTGCAAGTGATTCTAATTTATTATCGATGTTTTCTAGCTGGTCTAAAGCCACTTTTGATGTAAAGGGACAGTTTTGGTTGCTATGGAAAATCACCAGTTTCCAGGCAGAAAGAACAGTATTTATAATATAAAACTGCATGCAGGACACTGGACAGACACTAGGGACAAAGGGGATGTGTAATTATTTGATACAGTACTGTAATCTGTAAGATTACAGTATACTGTACTGTGTGTTTCACTTTTTGAATTTGCCGCAGAACTCCGTCCCCGTGCGTCGCAACGCTCGCAGGGAACGGAGCTCGGCACTGTGAATTAAGCGAGACACGGCGGCTCGCCGATCACAGCGGGGAGACATCGCAGGATCCAGAGGACAGGGTAAGTAAACTCTTCCTGGATCCTGCGATGCGATCCCAAGTCTGGCTCGGGGATACCGCTTTTAGTATTAAAAATCCACCCCGAGCCAGACTCGGGAATACCGCTAGGGGGGTTAAGGAATAGTGCCCATCATTGGTGTCAATGGGATAAATAGTGCCAGGTTGCTGATGTCAGTTGCAGGAATTATCTCCCATTGTTGATGTCAGTGGAAGGAAAAGCGCCCCAAGGGCTGGATAAAGGCAAGCAGAGGGCCACATCTGGCCCTCAGGCCGTAGTTTTGAGACCACTGCTCTATACTATACAGGATGACCAATCTCTACGATTAACATATGACGACTACCATGCTTTGCCCGATTTTGGCCCACACAAGATGGAATGTATCAGTTAAAAGAATTAGCACTGTTTAATACCCCACTCCTGGATGATGATCATAAAAGTATCCTATGGGTCCTCTAATTGTAACTGCTGAATTTCTGTATGCCTGCAATCTTCCAATCCATCAAAATATGCACATATAAGAAACTATGACATCACCGATAGCTGATGCCAGTTCTTCTCTCCCCTTCTCTGTATGTGGGTGGGCAGACTTCAGCACTAACGTCATTTCCCCTTCCCTCTGCTCAGCATCAGGAAACTAGGCATCCCAGTGTGCATTGAAATGTTAGTTTTCTGGTTGGGTGGAACATGAGCAGGACTGTTGGTGGTATCAAAATAATCGTATTTACCAATGCCTGCTGCCTTTTTGATCCAGCCGTATTGAAGGTTTAAACTTAGGCAGGTAATATGAATAAAGAAATGGGATTATAAACTTTCTCTCTCATGAAATATCAATGATGCATGGCGTGCGTGGCTTTCATCATTGATCTTTTGAGATGGATGCTTCTATTAGGTAAAAGACACATAGATGCCTACAACACACAAGAACACAGATTGTTCCCAAAGTGGGGTTTTAAGGCAAATGATGGTATTTAAATGCACACATGACTCATTTTGGGTAAGTTATTTCTGCTCTTACCCACAGGATTAAAATTACTTGTAATTACATCAATTGCAGCAATCAATGGAGTCCTGATAGAAAAGACTCATGGAATACAATTGCAGGATTTATTTCTGACTGAACAACTCTCAGTAAAATGGAGCAAACAATTGTTCTCTTCTGAATATTTCAGATAATTGTTTAAGGATTAGTTTACCTTGCAGGTACAAAAAAATGGACATTTATCTGTTTTTAAAATTGGGAGCCTGTAAAGCATTGCACCCATGATCAGCAGATTACAGGTGCAACCTCAAGCTCCTGCTTACTAAAGTAGCTGTCTGCCCATACCTCTTATGAGCAGGAATATACTGAATGACAGGAAGCATCAATAAACAACCAAGAGCTCTCATAAATGCCCTGGTAGTTCACTAAGAACTACAAGCAGTCAGCCACAATGGCTGATGGAAGTTGTAGTTCTCCCATTCATAAAACTGTGAATGAATGTCGTGGATGGGTGGGCAGAGCCACGCACAGCTACGTTTTTTTGTTTTTGTTTTTGTTTTTTAAATTGTGATAGTGGGTGCGGGGAGAAGATCTCCAGCCTGCTGTCACAACGGGGACTCGGGTGGGGTGCAGAGGCTGGTAGTTAGTAACAGTTAGTAACATGTTACACCCTAAATTTGGATGCAACAGGTTACTAAAGGTGAGCTTATCTTTTAGCACATATCTTTGACCAAGTATAATAGGAAACGGAAATTTTTGTTTAAATATCTGTTTACCCAATGAACAATAATATAGCTGCCATAACGGTTTAGCATATTTGAAAAAAGGTTGAAGTGATTGTAAAGTTTCTTTTTTTTCCTATAAAAATAACAAACATGTCAAAAACTTAAGTGCTCTGTGCAGTGGATTTGCACAGAGCAGCCCAGATACTCTTCTACTTCTTGGGTCCCTCTTCTGTGATCCTGGCCCCTCCCTCCTGTTGAGTGCCCCCATAGCAAACAGCTTGCTATGGGGGCACGGAGCCCTGACCCAGCCCCGCCCCCTCTCTCCCGACTGGCTGAATTTGACAGCAGCGATAACCAATGACACCGCTGTGTCTCAGCCAAACAGAAGGGAGAATCTCGGATGGCTGAGACATTCTTGGACAACGCTGGACAGAGGGACCTTAGGTAAGTGTTAGGGGGGCCGATGCACACAGAAGGCTTTTTACCTTAAAGCATAGAATGCATCAAGATAAAAAACCTGCTGCTTTTACAACCACTTCCCGCCTGGTCTATAGCAGATTGACGGCCAGGAAGATGTTCTGTTATCCTGACTGGGCGTCATATGATGTCCAGCAGGATAACATGCCGGCACGCAGCGATCGCTGGTGCTGTGTGTCAGTCAGACACACTGCATCTTCGATCGTTGAGCCTCTGACGGAGGCTCCTTACCACGTGATCAGCTGTGACCAATCACAGCTGATCATCGCGTGAACCAGGTAGTGCCAGTAAACGTCTTTCCTCGGTTCGAGCCGATCGGCGGCTCTCCCTGTCGGGGGGGCCCAATCAGTGCCCACAACAGTGCCAGTACCCATCAGTAATAAGTCAGTGCCGCCTGTCAGTGCCCATCAGTGCCACCTGTCAGTGCCCATCAGTTCTACTCATCAGTGCCAACTCATCAGTGAAGGAGAAAACAAAGTTTTATAACAAACGAAGAAAAACTTTTTTTTATTTCAAAAATGTTGGTCTTTTTAGTTTGTTTAGCAAAAAATAAAAACCCCAGCGGTGATCAAGTACCACCTAAAGAAAGCTCTATTTGTGGGAAGAAAATTATAAAAATTTGGGTATAGTGTTGTATGATCGCACAATTGTCAATTAAAGTGCGACAGCGCTGAAAGCTGTAATTGTCCTTGGCAGGAAGGGGGGGGGGGGGGGGGGTGGAGTGCCGGTATTGAAGTGGTTAAACATACAAGCTCATTTCAATGTCATTTGTTTATTTTTGGTTATAGTATGTTGAAGACTTTATTTCAGTCAGTACATTTTTAGGAACCTGTGAAGACAGAATGTTTTTGTATATTTTGCATAGAGCACATTTTAGAAAATGTATTTACAATACTTAATCTCTCTGCTAGGTTTTTTTTTTGTCTGTCTGTGGCCATGTCTGTTAACCTCTGTTTGTCTTGGCAAACATTGTTGGTGGGTAAGAAAGTGATGGAAATTCAATGTTTTACAGTTGCCATCACAACATGGGGAAAATCTTCTAATAGAACACCTGTTCCAAAGACAACACTCTTTGGGGATCTCCACTTACTTTGTTGTGTATCTGCCACATAAGTGAGGAGAAATATTTCCAATGGGCTACAAACTGCAAATAAACCACTAGATCATTCCCTCTGACCCCAACTAAAATAGTTTTGGCATTAGATACACTTTAAAATCTCACAGCGGACATTTGCACAGAGTTTTCACAGCTGCTATTCAGAGATTTCTGGATTTGACATGAAGGAAGGAGCTTACAGAAACCTCTGTGCATAGGTACTGTTAGACGGGATAGCAAAAGGAATGGCATAGGTCACCTAAAAGCCCAATTTCAGTCCCTATGTATTGGGACTTTAAATGTACTGTATAGGTTCAAAGCTTGTTTCATCTAGGGGGATCAGAAATTGTACAGGATTGAGGAAGTATCCAAGTATATCACATTATTCATCAGCTCCCTGACAAAACAAGCATTGAACCCATTCAGCTGGGGGGAGGGGGCATAACTACATTTTTTTTACAGCAGCCCGAAATAGTGCTTTAAAAGCAAGACAGCAAAGGAAACTCCCTTATTTGCATCTTGACCACTTCCTTTAAAGTCAAAAGTTTCCTATATGATTTACTAGCAGCCTATAATAAGGTGGGCGCCATCATCCTATACTCCCTAATTTGTTTGGATATTAGCCCAGCCATGGCTTCTAAATTGAGTGAACATTGTTCACAAACATCACTAATAACTTATGACTTGGGCAATATGTAATCCCCGTGCCTACAGGGGAACCTAGTTTCTCAATAAGAGCCTCAGTAGAGAGATAAGGGGCTTCATGACACCTGAAAATCTCTCTGCAATATTTTTACTATAGGTCAAAGATGGGGGGGGGGGGTTAATTAAAAGGACTTGTATTGAGTAAAACAGATAAAAATTGAGAATCAAGATGATTTAGCATTAAAATCTACAAAAATCAGGGATTTCAACATCAAACCAAAAGCTTATCTAGCACTAATTTTCAAAAGCATTTGTTTTTAGCTTTTAACGTGGAAAGATTTTTTTGGGTAAATATTTTCATGCAGCTCTGGTTGCAGTACATACCTACGCATTGGCTTTCTGTCCATGCACAGTGAAGAGAATTCTTCACACCAAATTTAAACTTAGTAATTGATAAGACAGATGCATGTAGTCACCCAGGACTTTTATAGAGCTGCAACTGGAGCGACTGCAAATCTTGGTTTTATCTTGTTTAAGATCCTCTGCAATGACAAAAATCCTTCTTGCTGCATCTAAAAAGGTAAGAATAAAAGTACATGTTTTTAATAACATTGCATTTGATATCGTATATACAAACTTGCATAGTACATGTGCTGGCTGTGTGATGTGCTTTTTCTACAGTGACGGCAAACAGTTCCATTGAGTTAAACACACTAAAGTATTCTAAAAGCCAACATCATAAAAAACAACTGAACCTGTTCCAGTTTTGGTTGAAATGGCCTGAAATGCAGACAGTGTGGCCACCGCTTGCAACTATACTGTGAAGGAAGCAGCCTCATTCACAACTGAGCATTTTGTATCACAAAGCTCCAAAATCCCACATTTTTTAGTTATGCCGCTTCTCGTCTGAGCATACTGTTGCTTGAAAATTAAATTCTTTGTAAAGGCAGGCATTTTTTTACCTCCATATATTCTATACAGTGCAGCCCCCCCCCCCCCCCCCCCCCCGAGTACAATCTTGACCCAGAGATCTACATCAGAGCTCTCTCACTTCCCATTGGTTTGGAGACAGCAGCAGGAGCCATTGCCTCCAGCTTGCTATTGTGGGCATTCTACAGGGTGGCGGGGGGGGGGGAGAGAAGAGGAGGACCGGGGCTGCCCTATGCCAAAACCATGGCATAGGGCAGGCAAGTATGACATGTTTGTTACTTAGAAAAAAAAAAAAAAACACGAAC
Organism: Aquarana catesbeiana; assembly: GCF_042186555.1. Lineage (NCBI taxonomy): Eukaryota > Metazoa > Chordata > Amphibia > Anura > Ranidae > Aquarana > Aquarana catesbeiana. The sequence goes on from NC_133330.1 coordinate 254,122,342, forward strand.
CTTTAAAAGCACTTTAAAATTAGCTTCTTTTGAGCTACAAGTTAAGTATTTTTTTTTTTTTGCCCCAACAGACTTCAATGGGAGCACTGATAAAACGTGCGAAAACGCTTAAAATACATACAAAAAGTGCACGTCATGCAATTCTTTTTCTCTAGTAATTCTTAGTTTCCTACTGGCTTAATATTGAAAAAAAAATGCACAAGCCTCAGATTTAGGGACAATTTATACCCTGGAGTAAGTCCAGGGGAAAAATCTAATATACAAATAAACAGCGGTTAAAATCCAATAAACATTCAAATAAAAAAATTAATAAAAAAAGATTAAAAAAAAACCTCATTGTATTCCTCAATACAGAAAAGATAAATAATGAATAATCACTATATAAGTTATCAGTTCACTTGGCTATAGGTAAAGCTGCTGTGAGAATTTTAAATATTGATAAATATAAAGGTGAAAGCGAGAAGTTTGTAACTTACATATACTAGCCTCTTTACAGCAGTTTTCAATCATCCGCACATTTCCCTACAGCATTTTTTTGCAATATGTGAAGACTTATCCAGCTCGGCTCTCATTGAGTAACACTGGGAAACATTCCAAGAGGGACTGCGGGGGCAGCAATAATAACTCAAGTGTATTCTAGGATGCAGATCAAACCCATATCCTTATTGAATAGGTTTCTTATTCTTTACAGTAACGTAAAGTACCTAGCTATCAAAATTCTCTCTGCTAAAGTCAGAGCAGTACAAGACGGATTTTCACTAGTTGCTATGAGATACTGTACTGTACTTCAAAATTGTCACCCAAAAAGGAACCCATCCAGGCCTAAGGCCACATTCACACTAGTGCTCCTATACAAGAGTGTTTTTCATTCGTTTATAAAATTTTGCAAATAAATAATCTTTCTTCATACATTTAGGCAAAAATGTATACTGCTACACAGGCTTGGAAAAATCAGTTTCGAAAAGACCGTATAGAGGAGTGTAGTGGTTAACCACCTCCCACCGGGCCACTGCACATATACGGCCGGGTGGGCACTTGCTCCTTCTGAGTGGACGTTCAGGAACGTGCCTGAGTAGGAGGGGGATCGCGCGCGTGCAGCAACGCAATCCCGATGCGCTCGTGTCACCCAGACACGGCGCATCTCCGATCAGCTGGAGGGCTCTGTGCTTGGCCCTCTTGATCACATGACGGCTGTGTCCAATCACAGCTGACTCCATACTACAAACCACTGCTGCACATATGTGAACACGGCCTAAAGCCCAAATCTTTCCATTTCATTCAGATAAATCCGTTTAGGTTGCAGTAACACAAATGATGATCATAATTGTTTTCTTTAGTAGCTAATACCAAAGTAGGAAAGCCTGTCCCTTGCCAACATGTTAAAGAGAGGGGCGTTTGCACTCTGTTGGGAAGCAGTGGTCTCTCTACAGTGGTTCGACATGACCCCTGATGAGTCAGAGCTACAGCTCTCCAATCAGCAAAGCTCATGTTCCATGCTGATTGGAGAGCTCTGGACTCTGATTCAGAATGGGAAGTGTCAAACCTCTGTAAGAAGACAATGAATCCATAAATAAAGTATTAAATGTGAATGAACTTCTCTAATTGTTATTTATAATTTCCTCTCCCTCTGTTCCCTCCAGGTGGTTTTTGGCATCACACCCCTCCACTGACGAACCGCTGGCTCTCAAAATCATGATCAAAAACAAGAAAGACTACAAAGATACCCTCATCGAGAGCCACATACTGAAGGAAGTTCATACCAGTCCATTCTGCACTCATGTATATGGTACCTTCCAGACAAAGGTAAGTGACTCTACCTTCTACTTTTGTGGGAGAGGTCAGTGTTTATTGGTTATCCTCTCAGAATACCGCTATAAGTAAAACCTGCTTTTCTTACAAACGTACCCAAAGCTGCATAGGGTTTCACATAGCGAATCATTTCTATAACCTTTATCTTTCTTTCCTCTGCATAGAAACTCTTATTCTTTGTCATGGAATACCTGAGTGGTGGAGACCTGCAGAACTTCTTATACAAAAGGACACCAGTAGATATTGTGACGACAAGGTAAGGCAATGGGGTACCATGATAATAGGGATGGGGTAGAATATAGTACTGTACATAGATCACATCAATGCATAGGTTTTTCCTAGATAGAAGATAGGTGATACAATAGGGTACCATGATAATTGGGATGGAGGTAGAACATAGTACTGTACATAGATCATATACAAATGTAGGTTTGTCCTAGATACGTGATTCCAACAGGAAGGTCTGACTTTCAGTACATCTGTCCTACCAAGGCTCTACCTATACATGTACAATCTCACACTGGACAGACATCTCAGGCACTGGACATATCTTAACCACTTAACAACCGGCCCATAGCCGAATGACGGCTGCAGGGCGGTTGCTTAACTCTGGGAGGACGTCATATGACGTCCTCTCAGAATTCCCCTCTCGCGCGCCCCCTGGGGCGCGCACCCCGAACACATCCGTGACCGCCGGGTCCTCAGGACCCGGCGCATCATGGATCCCGGTAAATGGCCGCTGATCGCGGCCATTTACCATGTGATCGAGCCGTCAAATGACGGCGCGATCACATGTAAACAGACCGGCGGCGTCTGATGACGCCGGTTCCTCTCCTCCCCTCCTGTGTACCGATCGGTACACTGTGGAGGAGAGGGAGATGGATGGATGGCTGCAGCGCTGTGGGCTGGTTGTGTAGTGCCCACAGCACTGCACAGAGACATCCAGCCATCCATCCATCCATGCTCAGCCATCCCCACTACTCTGCAATACTCTGCTATGCCCCACCTTACTCTGCAATACCCCAATATTACTCTGCAATACCCCAACATTGCTCTGCAATACCCCCACATTGCTCTGCAATACCCCCACATTGCTCTGCAATACCCCCACATTGCTCTGCAATACCCCCGCAGTACTCTGCAATACCCCGCAGTACTCTGCAATACCCCGCAGTACTCTGCAATACCCCGCAGTACTCTGCAATACCCCGCAGTACTCTGCAATACCCCGCAGTACTCTGCAATACCCCGCAGTACTCTGCAATACCCCGCAATACCCCGCCGTACTCTGCAATACCCCGCAGTACTCTGCAATACCCCGCAGTACTCTGCAATACCCCGCAGTACTCTGCAATACCCCGCAGTACTCTGCAATACCCCGCAGTACACTGCAATACCCCGCAGTACTCTGCAATACCCCGCAGTACTCTGCAATACCCCGCCGTACTCTGCAATACCCCGCCATACTCTGCAATACCCCGCCATACTCTGCAATACCCCGCCATACTCTGCAATACCCCGCCATACTCTGCAATACCCCGCCATACTCTGCAATACCCCGCCATACTCTGCAATACCCCGCCATACTCTGCAATACCCCGCCATACTCTGCAATACCCCGCCATACTCTGCAATACCCCGCCATACTCTGCAATACCCCGCCATACTCTGCAATACCCCGCCATACTCTGCAATACCCCGCCATACTCTGCAATACCCCGCCATACTCTGCAATACCCCGCCATACTCTGCAATACCCCGCCATACTCTGCAATACCCCGCCATACTCTGCAATACCCCGCCATACTCTGCAATACCCCGCCATACTCTGCAATACCCCGCCATACTCTGCAATACCCCGCCATACTCTGCAATACCCCGCCATACTCTGCAATACCCCGCCATACTCTGCAATACCCCGCCATACTCTGCAATACCCCGCCATACTCTGCAATACCCCGCCATACTCTGCAATACCCCGCCATACTCTGCAATACCCCGCCATACTCTGCAATACCCCGCCATACTCTGCAATACCCCGCCATACTCTGCAATACCCCGCCATACTCTGCAATACCCCGCCATACTCTGCAATACCCCGCCATACTCTGCAATACCCCGCCATACTCTGCAATACCCCGCCATACTCTGCAATACCCCGCCATACTCTGCAATACCCCGCCATACTCTGCAATACCCCGCCATACTCTGCAATACCCCGCCATACTCTGCAATACCCCGCCATACTCTGCAATACCCCGCCATACTCTGCAATACCCCGCCATACTCTGCAATACCCCGCCATACTCTGCAATACCCCGCCATACTCTGCAATACCCCGCCATACTCTGCAATACCCCGCCATACTCTGCAATACCCCGCCATACTCTGCAATACCCCGCCATACTCTGCAATACCCCGCCATACTCTGCAATACCCCGCCATACTCTGCAATACCCCGCCATACTCTGCAATACCCCGCCATACTCTGCAATACCCCGCCATACTCTGCAATACCCCGCCATACTCTGCAATACCCCGCCATACTCTGCAATACCCCGCCATACTCTGCAATACCCCGCCATACTCTGCAATACCCCGCCATACTCTGCAATACCCCGCCATACTCTGCAATACCCCGCCATACTCTGCAATACCCCGCCATACTCTGCAATACCCCGCCATACTCTGCAATACCCCGCCATACTCTGCAATACCCCGCCATACTCTGCAATACCCCGCCATACTCTGCAATACCCCGCCATACTCTGCAATACCCCGCCATACTCTGCAATACCCCGCCATACTCTGCAATACCCCGCCATACTCTGCAATACCCCGCCATACTCTGCAATACCCCGCCATACTCTGCAATACCCCGCCATACTCTGCAATACCCCGCCATACTCTGCAATACCCCGCCATACTCTGCAATACCCCGCCATACTCTGCAATACCCCGCCATACTCTGCAATACCCCGCCATACTCTGCAATACCCCGCCATACTCTGCAATACCCCGCCATACTCTGCAATACCCCGCCATACTCTGCAATACCCCGCCATACTCTGCAATACCCCGCCATACTCTGCAATACCCCGCCATACTCTGCAATACCCCGCCATACTCTGCAATACCCCGCCATACTCTGCAATACCCCGCCATACTCTGCAATACCCCGCCATACTCTGCAATACCCCGCCATACTCTGCAATACCCCGCCATACTCTGCAATACCCCGCCATACTCTGCAATACCCCGCCATACTCTGCAATACCCCGCCATACTCTGCAATACCCCGCCATACTCTGCAATACCCCGCCATACTCTGCAATACCCCGCCATACTCTGCAATACCCCGCCATACTCTGCAATACCCCGCCATACCCTGCAATACCCCGCCATACCCTGCAATACCCCGCCATACCCTGCAATACCCCGCCATACCCTGCAATACCCCGCCATACCCTGCAATACCCCGCCATACCCTGCAATACCCCGCCATACCCTGCAATACCCCGCCATACCCTGCAATACCCCGCCATACCCTGCAATACCCCGCCATACCCTGCAATACCCCGCCATACCCTGCAATACCCCGCCATACCCTGCAATACCCCGCCATACTCTGCAATACCCCGCCATACTCTGCAATACCCCGCCATACTCTGCAATACCCCGCCATACTCTGCAATACCCCGCCATACTCTGCAATACCCCGCCATACTCTGCAATACCCCGCCATACTCTGCAATACCCCGCCATACTCTGCAATACCCCGCCATACTCTGCAATACCCCGCCATACTCTGCAATACCCCGCCATACTCTGCAATACCCCGCCATACTCTGCAATACCCCGCCATACCCCGCCATGCTGAGCCATGCTCGGCTGTACTTGGCCTCTGTATGTGGCCAGGCTGTGGAAGTCTCACACATGTGGTATCGCCGTACTCAGGAGGAGCAGGAGAATCTATTTTGGGGTGTCATTTTTGCTTTGTGTACATGCTATGTGTTAGAAATATTGTATAAATGGACAACTTTGTGTTAAAAAAAAAAAAAAATACGTTTTAACCACTTCCCGCCCGCCGACTGTCATACAACGTCCTTGACTTTGTGCGGGGATATCTGAATAAAGCCTGCAGCTACAGGCATCATTCAGATATCAGCTTTTTCAGCCGGCGATTCCCTACACCATAAGAACGATCATAGCGGCTGTTCCACTGCTTGATCGTTCTTACGGGAGGCGAGAGGGGATGTCCCCCCTCCCGCCGCACTCCGCTGCTTCTACCGACTCACCGCTACGATCGAAGCCAGGATCGTTTTTTTTTTTTTTTTATTATTTCAGGCTTCCAAGCCTAGAGGTGAGATGTGGGGTCTTATTGACCCCATATCTCATTGTAAAGAGGACCTGTCATGCCATATTCCAATTACAAGGGATGTTTACATTCCTTGTAATAGGAATAAAAGTGGTCAAAATTTTTTTTTTTTGTAAAAAAGCATCAAACAAAAATAAATAAAGTAAAATGAACAATAAAAAAAAAAAATTTTTAAAGCACCCCTGTCCCTGTGTGCTTGCATGCAGAAGCGAACGCATATATAAGTCCCGCCCACATATGAAAACGGTGTTCAAACCACACATGTGAGGTATCACTGCGATCGGTAGAGCGAGCGCAAAAATTTTGGCCCTAGACCTCCTCTGTAACTCAAAACATGTAACCAGTAAAAAATTTTAAAGCGTCGCCTATGGGGATTTTTGAGTAGCAAAGTTTGGCGCCATTCCACAAGCGCGTGCAATTTTGAAAGGTGACATGTTGGGTATCTATTTACTCGGCGTAACTTCATCTTTCACATTATGCAAAAACATTGGGCTAAATTTACTGTTTTGGTTTTTGTAAAGCACAAAACAGTTTTTTTTTCCAAAAAAAAGCGTTAAAAAAATTGCTGCGCAAATACCGTGTGAGATAAAAAGTTGCAACGACCGCCATTGTATTCTCTAGGGTCTTTGCTAAAAAAAACATATATAATGTTTTGGGGTTCTATGTAATTTTCTAGCTAATAAATGATGATTTTTACATGTAGGAGAGAAATGTCAGAATTGGCCTGGGCACTCCAGAATGCCTGAAGGTGCTCCCCTGCATGTTGGGCCTCTGTATGTGGCCACGCTGTGTAAAAGTCTCACACATGTGGTATCGTCGTACTCGGGAGTAATAGCAGAATGTGTTTTGGGGTGTAATTTGTGGTATGCATATGCTGTGTGTGAGAAATAACCTGCTAATATGACAATTTTGTGAAAAAAAAAAAAGTAAAAAAAAAAAAACTTGATTTGCAAAGAATTGTGGGAAAAAATGACAACTTCAAAAAACTCACCATGCATCTTTCTAAATACCTTGGAATGTCTTCTTTCCAAAAAGGGGTCATTTGGGGGGTATTTGTACTTTTCTGGCATGTTAGGGTCTCAAGAAATTAGATAGGCCGTCAGTACTTCAGGTGTGATCAATTTTCAGATATTCGCACCATAGCTTGTGGACGCTATAACTTTTACAAAGACCAAATAATATCCACCGATTTGGGTTATTTTTACCAAAGATATGTAGCGGTATAAATTTTGGCCAAAATATATGAAGAAAAATTACTAATTTGCAAAATTTTATAACAGAAATGAAGAAAAATTTATTTTTTTACAGAATTTTCGGTCTTTTTTCTTTTATAGCGCAAAAAATAAAGAACCCAGTGGTGATTAAATACCACCAAAATAAAGCTCTATTTGTGTGAAAAAAAGGACAAAAATTTCATATGGGTACAGTGTTGCATGACTGAGTAATTGTCATTCAAAATGTGAGAGCACCAAAAGCTGAAAATTGGTCTGGTTAGGAAGGGGGTTTAAGTGCCCAGTGGTCAAGTGGTTAAACTTCTACTGAGACTGATTTCAAACAATCTATTTTACCACGAGAATAATCTATCACGATGCCTCTACAGATGTCGCAGTGGGGGAGATTTACTAAAACCGGTGCCCACAGAATCTGGTGCGGATGTGCATAGTAGCTTCAGCAAGCTTTGGCAATAAAACCTAGAAGCTGATTGGTTACTGTGCAAAGCTGCACCAGATTCTGTGTATATCAGTTTTAATAAATCCCAGTGTGTCCATATACATACTGTTATAATCCAACCATTATTGGCCAGTTCATCATCCACTGGGCGCTTCCAACCCTTCACCTGATTGGGCAATCCCTAACCTATCTCCTTTCAAATGTATAAGTAATTATATCATACAGGGGTCTGCCAACGAATCAATATGATTTATATCTAATGGGTCCTTGTCATTTTTGTTAACGTTTGTCTATAAATGTAAAATTTTTTTGTAGTATTGGAAGGAGAGGGGAAGCTTTTTTGTTGCTTTCTGTTTTGGCTTCACATACACTTTAGGAGAGACTGTAAAATCACATTCAATCATATTTGGACACCTATACTATCACAAAAAACAATTTGTAAGAATTCGCGAAGCGTATTTACTACGGATTAAATCAACAATTTCAAATATCCATATAAAAATACTTCTATGTATATATTGTGCTATGCTCGACCTCATAGGGAACAAAGTGAACACCATCTATAGCCAGCAAAAAAGAATGGCTATTTTTTATAAGAGTTCTAAAAGTAGAATTGCATGGTTCTTGCCTCTGTACCATGGATAACACATTTTTTTGTATGCTTTTACAGCTCCTACGCAAGTGTCCAAAAATGAGAGAGATTCTTGTTAAAGATCTGCAAAGCCACCCATTTTTTAGGAGCGTAGACTGGGTGGAACTGGAGCCTGGTGAGGTATGCCCGCCAATCACCATGAGCACAGTAAGTATATGAATCACACATGGGTCCAGTGCATTGTCCAATGTTCTGCTTTCTATATTCTCCCAGCACCTGAGTGTGCATAACCATTTCTAATAGAAAGACCATCATTGTACATAGTCTTCACTAATAATGTTTCTTCTCTTTATAGAGCCCCCCAGACCTGACGACAGAGATGCCAATGGAGGACATCATAGATCCTGCCTTGTGGGTTCTCTTTCACCCACAGCAGATGGGGAGAAATGAAAAGGCCACAGGTGTCATCAGCTCCCCCTGCAAATGTTGCAGGACTATGGTTTGTTCCCCCCCACCCCACTTATCTACACCAGTGGTGTGTTGGAAAAGCTACATGGGGAGGTTTCAGGCTGGTACTTTTATTTAGGTAAGTGTTGAACTGGCTATAAGGGGAGATTGGAGGCCAGTATTTTTATTCAGGCGTGTGCTGGACCAGCTAAGCTATATAGGGAGGTTGGAGGCTGGTACTTTTATTTAGGCGTGTGTTGGACTGACTGGCTATAAGGGGAGGTTGGAGGCCAGTAATATTTTTTTTGGACATGGGTTGTCTCAGCTAAAAGGGGAGGTTGGAGGCTGAGACATTTTTTCAGGTGTGTGTTGGACTGACTATAGGGAAAGGTTGGAGGCTTGTACTTATTTTCAGTCATGTGTTGGGCCAGCTATAGGGGGCAGGTCGAAGGCTGGTAAATTGTTTAGGCATGTATTGGACTGGCTATAGGGGGAGGTCAAAGGCCAGTATTTCTTTTAGGTGTGTGTTAGATCAGCTATGATTGGAGGCTGTCACTTTTATCTAGGCATGTGTTGAACTGGCTATAAGGGTAGGTTGGAGGCCAGTATTTTGTTTTTAGGCATGTGTTGGATCAGCTATAGGGTAGGTTGGAGGATGGTATTTTTTTCAGGCATGTGTTGGATTGGCTATAGGGGGAGGTTAGAGGCCAGTATTTTTATTCAGATGTACATTAGACCGGGTACAAGGGGAGGTTGGAGGATGGTATTTGTTTAAGCATATATTGGACTGGCTATAGCAGGGCTCCTCAGGCCCGCCAGGGTGATTTACCTGGCCCGTGGACTGCCCCTTCCATAAGATTGCAGCACTTGCACTTCCCTCCCCTCTGGCACCTTATTCACACAAGACAGGAAACATGACAGGCCCGGACAAAGGACTGGACTTTTCATGTTAAGAAGTGGGTGTTACTAGACAGCGGGGAGGTCCCAGCAATCAATCACCTGCTTCTAACATGAAAAGTCCCGCCCTTTCTCTGGACCTGTCATGTTTACTGTCTTGTGTAAATAAGGTAGCAGAGGGGAGGGGAGTGCTGATACTTTTTTCAGATGTGTGTTAGACTGACTATAGAGGGAGGTTGGAGGCTTGTACTTATTTTCAGTCATGTGTTGGGCCAGCTCTAGGGGGAGGTCGAAGGCTGGTATATTGTTTAGGCATGTTTTGGACTGGCTATAGGGGGAGGTCAGGGGCATATATTTTTTTTATGTGTGTGTTGGATAAGCTATGATTGGAGGCTGGCACTTTTATTTAGGCATGTATTGGACTGGCTATAACGGTAGGTTGGAGGCCAGTATTTTGTTTTTAGGAATGTGTTGGAT